>NW_015388500.1:123528-143349 GCF_001527695.2 Protobothrops mucrosquamatus
ATCAGGCTGGATGGAAAGCTTCAGGCAAGCTTTGAAAGGTAAACAAGCATTTGATCATTGTTTAACAAGATAGTCAATAACAGCAATTAAGCAATTAAGCCAAGTGTCACTTCTCTGAAAGTTTGGCTGAAGGTTAGTATTTTCCCTTTCCCGCTCCCTATTCAAAAGCTCAGCTCGTTACAGAAAAATCACTGAAAGAGGCTTTCAGTGTCGGTGCCGCAGAAGTGTCTGTTGCACTGCAGGTGGAGTTGTGGCTTGCCAATAACACAGCATTTGCCAAAAAAATATTATCAGGTCCAGAGCCAGAACAAATATTTGGTTAAATTGGCACACTGTTCATCCATTCAAGGCTACTGTCTTTAGGCTGCCAAATCCACATGTCCTGTAGGTGGCAGCAAAGGATTAGCAATTATTGTTATCTCTGCTGCCATCAAGAGGTCATCTTAGATTACTCAAGTGCAAGTAGTCCTCAATTTACATCCATTCTTTTAGTGACCATTCAAAGCTACAACCGCACAGAAAAAACTGACCTAGGACGATTTTTCACACTTAGACAGTTGCGGCATCCCCAGGATCATGGGATCAAAATTCATTAGCAAAGTCAATGGGGGAGTCAGATTCACTTACTGAGTTAACAACTGCAGCGCTTCACTTAACAACTGTGGCAAGAAAGGTCGTAAAATGGGGCAAAACTCACTTAACATCGGTCTCGTTTAGCAACAGAAATGTTGGGTCAACTGTGGTCGTAAATTGAGGACTACCTGTAGCATGTTCACAAAAGCACAAAGGATCCACTGAATCGGTTGTTGTTGCACTGGGGTAAGGTATATTTGTTGTGCTAATTGAAGTTTGGACACACTGAGTAAAATTCAGTTCAGATCCACCACCCAGTTGACTTAAGGACCCGCCATGCTATTCCATACTAGGTAGACCGGAGATTCCCAACCTTTTGGGCACCAGGGACCGGTTCCGTGGAGAGAGGTTGTCCGCGGACCGGAGGGGACATGGTTTTGTGTGCTGCCTTCATCCCGCGGATGGGGCTTTGCTTGTTTGTGCGGACCGGTTGCTGGCATGCTGCGGCCCGGTACCAGTCCCCGGACCGGGGGTTGGGGACCCCTGAAGTAGATTACAAGAAGTCCTCGGCTTATGACCAACAATTGGGATCATAATTTCTCTTGTTAAGGAAGGGGGTGGTTAAGTAAGACATGCCCAATTTTGCAAGTTTTTTGTGGCAGTTGTTGAGCGAACCACTGCAGTTGTTAATTAGGCGGTCATTAAGTGAATTAGGCAGTCATTAAGTGAATCTGATTGACATTGCTTGTTGGAAGACAGCTGGGAAGATTGCAAGTGGCCATCCCTGATCCTGGGGTCCTGGAACCATCGTAAGTACATGCCAAGCACCCAAAGTTTGCTCATGTGGCTATGGGGGGAATGCTACAACAGCTTTTCAGCACCCTTGTAACTTTGAATAGTATAGAATAGAGCTGGAAGGGACCTTGGAGGTCTTCTAGTCCAGCCCCCTGATCAAGCAGGAGAACTATAGGATCTCCTGTTTGAGCCGTGGGTTGGACTAAAAGACCTCCAAGGTCCCTTCCAACTCTGTTATTCTGTTATTCTATGTTCTGTGATTCCCATCTTTCTGTAAGGTGAGTTTGAATTTGAGATCAATTACTGAACAAATACAGGAATGGACCCGCAGCCAAATTTTTGAGAGATGCAATGGACCGAATCCGATTTAGCCCCTTGGAAAAATCAAATCATGTTTTCATCTGCCTCTGAAGATTAATTCAAGTTTGAGTTAAGCAAAAGAGACTGGGCCAGTTCTTCAATAACTAATCAAATTATCTATACATTGAGTGGAAATATTTCTCTCTGGCCTCATAGGAAAGCATCGCATATTCCAGACATGGGTTTGTAATAAAACGTTTTTTCTGAATTGATTATTCCACTGTCTGTAAGACTGTTTCATCTGGGACTCTGTAATTGAATAATGATTGATTTAGCTGGCTAGAAATGCATTTGCTTAATATTGGGTTTCTTAACTGCAAAGTCAGGAAAATAATCCAATGATAGATAGATAGATAGATAGATAGATAGATAGATAGATAGATAGATAGATAGATAGATAGATAGATAGATAGACAGATAGACAGATAGACAAGAGAGACAGAGAGATAGAAAGAAAAATAGATAGATATTTAAAGCACTGAGAATTTTTTGCTAGATTTATATTATTCTTAACTAAAACAAAACTTTCACCTTGTCACAATTTTTCTTACCTATCTGCCTGTCCTGTCTTGTGAAGAGTAAGTCACCATTTTCCATTTCCTGTTCCTAGGTTTTTTTTAGCTCCAATGGGAATTTTGCACAGGGATTTCCCTCCCTTACTCCAAAGCCTTCGTGTTTTAAATTTCCTATTTGACTACTCCAAGTCTGTCATTTTAAAATGGGATGAAAAAAGCAGACGCCATGCTAAGTTTGATATGCAATGAAGTAAGAAATGTGATACCATTCACAAGAGGCCCAGATAAACACTTCCCTAACTGACAGGAATATAAGGGGAGGGGAGAGATGATCCAGCACAATCAGACTTGTAAAATTCTCTTAACAGCCAAGTTTAGTAGAAGTAGCTTTCTTGGGTTCTGTGGCATTGATTTCCTGGTTTGGTTTGTCCATTGGGGCTGACAACAATCTTGTAAATCAGGGGTCTTCAAACTTGGCCCTTTTATGACTTGTGGACTTCAACTCCCAGAATTCCTCACTGTCGGACGGACCGACTCCTTAAGACCCTCAACTTCAGGTGTTCAGTATTTTCCCGGTTCAAACTTCTGGAGACAGAATTTAGATTGTTTGTTTTACCTCCGACCGACTCCTTAAGACCCTCAACTTCAGGTGTTCAGTGTTTTCCCGGTACAGACTTCTGGGGACAGAATTTAGATTCTTTGTTTTACCTCCGACCGACAGGAATTCTGGGAGTTGAAGTCCACAAGTCATAAAAGGGCCAAGTTTGAAGACCCTTGTCTTAAAAATCTAACAAACAAAATGGAGGCTGGCTGAGGAATTCTGGGAGTTGAAGTCCACAAGTCACAAAAGGGCCAGGTTTGAAGGCCCCTGTTGTAAATTCTTCTCTTTTATACTTCACCGAATTAAGGAAGAGTCTAGCTTTTTTGTTTTCCAATGTTATCTCATTGTTCTGGACTTTTACCTAGGACAGGGGCCTCCAAACTTGGGAATTTTAAGATTTGTGGACTTCAACTCCCAGAATTCCCCAGCAAGCATGGCTGGCTGGAGAATTCTGGAAGCTGATGTCCACAAGTCTTAAAGTTGCCAAGTTTGGCGACCTCTGACCTAGATAACAGTTCTGGTATATATATATATATTATCAAAGTTATCTTCCTTACTTTCTACAGCCAGCAACTGGGGTGTTGGTGGATTCATTGTGGCCTGCAATGAAGATTGTAATCTAGTTGGGCTGCACCTGTGAGTTTTCTACCTAGTTTATCTGAGAAGCTGAGTGAAAGGTTATTAGATTTATTCCTGACCAAAGGTTTCAAGACTGATAGAGACTATAGTCAGGGAATCAACTTCTAAGCCAGGAGTCTTCAAACTTGGTCCTTTTATGACTTGTGGACTTCAACTCCCAGAATTCCTCAGCCAGCGTGCCTGGCTGAGGAATTCTGGGAGTTGAAGTCCACAAGTCATAAAAGGACCAAGTTTGAAGACCCCTGCTCTAAGCAGAATCCAGAATCTGAATTCTACCATTTTTTCTGGTGATTTTTAACTTCAAGGCAACCCAGTCGCTCCCAACTCAAGGAGATGTGAGGTATGTTGGTTGTTTCTTGGCAATATAGTTAGGATATGAAGCAAAATGCTGGATGTTAGCAATTTGAAGGAAATTTATCATTGGAGTTTTACCGTTTTGAAAAGAAAGCAGATTTTGTTCTTTAAGGTTAATTTTCCTCTGTATTTGCTTTTGGGCGTAATCTTTCTTCCTGCCAAAGTTCTATTTGGTGAGCCTAGAAATCCGTTTTTTAACAAATATTTTATTACAGATGGCTTGAAAGAGCGCTTTGTGGAAGACTCCACATTACGAAACACCCAAATGGTGGTAGGCAACTTAGACGAGAGGAATAGCTGGAAGGGAAAAGAACTGTTTAAGGAGGGTCACCAACCCAACTTGAGATGGGACAGAAGATCCTATGTCTGGTTGCAGGGAAAGCAGACTCAACATCTGGAATATTTCCACCTAGCTGCACCTTTCATGCCACTATGCCTAGTTCTTCGCCCTGGGTAGCATTTATCTTCACAACAGCCTTACGAGGAAGGATGCACTGAGAAAAATGAGAATGTTGTGCAAAATCATAGCCCGCTAGGAATTTGAATTCAGAAGGTCCTGCATTAGAATATAAAACTCCTTGTGAATTCATGGACCTGCATTTAGCTTTTCTGTTGTGGCTTGTGGCCCCGGGATTGCCAGGTGGTGTCTCATCCCAAAACAACCTCATTTCAATCAGAATCGAATTGGAAGGACCTTGGAGGTCTTCTAGTCCAGGGTTTTCAACCTTTTCACCCATTGTACCATTTTTAGGATATGGCAACATCCGAGTACCACCAGTCGCCTAGCAAGGTGTCAAAAACTTGATGACCAAAAAAAAAAAAAAAAAAGGAAAAAAGTGATAAAGTACAGGTAGTCCTCGACTTACAACAGTTCGCTTAGTGACTGTTCGAAGTTACAATGGCACTGAAAAAAGTGCCTCCCAAGGCACAGCCGAGCAAGACGCCTGCCGACCCAGCGGCGCTCTTCCTCCTGTCCGAGGTTTTCATTGTTGTGAGCATTTCTGTTGAGGATTGGCAACGGAGGTGGGGTGGGGGGTGTTTGGTTTTTATTCCCCCCCCCCCCGTCTGCTGGATGGTTGCAGCAGGTTTTGGTCACTTCACATGACCCTGGGACACTGTGACCGTCATAAATATGAATCAGTTGCCAAGCATCTGAATGTAAATCACAAGACCCTGGAGAGGCTGCAACATTCCAGCTGATCAGCGCTTCTTCTGGGCTCAGCAGAAGCACCAGGATCAGCGCCAAGCTCCAGCCGGAGCCTGGCGCTGATCCTAGCGCTACCACTGAGCCCTGACAGCCCCAAAGAAGCGCCGATCAGCTGGAAAGCGGCACTGATCCTGGCACTTCCACTGAGTCCTGACAGCCCTGCAGCTCCAGCCATCTCTCGCTCAGGCTTGTGCGGTGCTGCCACCGGTACAGCTCATTCCCCTCCCCCGCTACCACTTTTCTAGGATGGTCGCGTACCAGCTGCCAGGTGCCAATGTACCATAGGTGGTACCCGTACAACTGGTTGAAAAGTCCTGTTCTAGTCCAACCCCCTGCTCAGGCAGGAAACCCTATACCATTTCAGACAAATGGCTGTCCAGTCTCTTCTTAAAAACTTCCAGTGTTGGAGCATTCACCGCTTCTGGAGGCAGGTTGTTCCACTGGTTAATTGTTCTAACGGTCAGGAAGTTTCTCCTTAGTTCTAGGTTGCTTCTCTCCTTGATAAGTTTCCATCCATTGCTTCTTGTCCTGCCTTCAGGTGCTTTGGAGAATAGCTTGACTCCCTCTTCTTTGGGGCAGCCCCTCAAATATTGGAACACTGCTATCATGTCGCCCCTGGTCCTTCTTTTCACTAGACTAGATTAGGGAATATAATGCCATTTTTTTAAAAAAAGATGAATCTTGTAATTCAGTTAGTTGGACTGAATCATCTTTCTAGATGAATATTTGTTATGCTTAAACTGAGCCAAGCTGAGTGGCAAAATATCCCTCAAAAAATAAAAAAAATAAGGAGGGCAGGAACATATTGTGCTGTCTCATTTCACCTGTTTGAGTCTCGATTCTATTTCCAGTCTTTTGAAGTCAAAGGTTGCATATTTCTGGAGTTGCATAATGCAGGCCAGCAGTTCCCATTTCAGTTAACAACAGAGGTTTAATTTTCTATAAAAGGGCAAAGGTTTCTTGGGCTGGCTGCGATAAGAACAGCCTGGCGTGGAAGACTGGCAACCCCGTGAGAGTTGCAACAGAAAGCCGCCCCGTGTTGTATCTCTTCCTGAAATTTATTCATTTATTAGATTTTTATCCTACCTTTATAACTTTAGAAGTAACCCAAGGTGGCAAAATAATTGTTACTCTTATCACTGTAAAAGAATTGTTATCTTTATTAGTATTGGCAGCGTGGTCTTACACGTGAAGTGTTAATACCGCTTTACAATGCCTTGGTAAGGCCACACTTGGAACACTGCATCCAGTTTTGGTCACCACGATGTAAAAAAAATGTTGAGACTCTAGAAAGAGTACAGAGAAGAGCAACAAAGATGATTAGAGGTCCGGAGGCTAAAACGTACAAGGAACGGTTGCTGGAATTGGGTATGTCTAGTTTAATGAAGAGAAGGACGAGGGGGGACATGATAGCAGCGTTCCAATATCTCAGGGGCTGCCCCAAAGAAGAGGGAGTCAAGCTATTCTCCAAAGCGCCTGAAGGCAGGACAAGAAGCAACGGATGGAAACTCATCAAGGAGAGAAGCATCCTGGAACTAAGGAGAAACTTCCTGACAGTTAGAACAATTAACCTGTGGAACAATCTGCCTCCAGAAGCGGTGAATGCTCCAACACTGGAAGTTTTTAAGAAGAGACTGGACAGCCATTTGTCTGAAATGGTGTAGGGTTTCCTGCCTGCCTGAGCAGGGGGTTGGACTCGATGACCTCCAAGGTCCCTCCCAACTTTATTATTATTATTAAGAGACTGGACAGCCATTTGTCAGAAATGGTATAGGGTTTCCTGCCTGAGCAGGGGGTTGGACTAGATGACTTCCAAGGTCCCTCCCAACTTTATTATTATTATTAAGAGACTGGACAGCCATTTGTCTGAAATGGTATAGGGTTTCCTGCCTGAGCAGTGGGTTGGACTAGATGACTTCCAAGGTCCCTTCCAACATCATCATCATCATCATCATCATCATCATCATCATCATCATCATCATCATCATCATCATCATCATCATTATTATTATTATTATTATTATTATTATTATTATTATTATTATCTTGTTTGCGGTAGTGTTTTCCCATCTTGAAATGATTTTTTTCATCAAATTCTCTATAGAGCAGAGCTCCCCAACCTTTTGGGCATCGGGGATCAGTTCCATGGAGAAATTTTTTTCTGTGGACCGGAAAGTGCGTGCTTTTGTGTGCTGCCTGCATCCTGTGGATGGGGCTTTGCTTGTTTGTGCAGACCAGTTGCTGGCATGGCCTGGTACTGGTCCACAGACTGGGGGTTGGGAACCCCTGCTAAAGAGGTAGTCCTTGACTTACAGCCAAAATTGGGACCAGAATTTCTGTTGCAAAGCAAGACAGTTTTTAAGTGAGTCTCGCTCAATGTTACAACCATTTGTTTTGCCACAATTGTTAAGTGAACCACTGCCTTTGTTAAGTGAGTCGGGGTCATTAAGCGAATTCGGCTTCCCCCGTTGACTTTGCTTGTCAGGAGTCAGCTGGGATGGTCGCAAATGGTGATCACATGACCTCGGGACATCGCAACCTTTGAAAATACATGCTGAGGAGCAACGGGCTGGACTAGAAGACCTCCAAGGTCCCTTCCAACTGTTATTCTATTCTAAGCACTCAAATTCTGATCCTGTGACCGTGGGGATACTGTGACGGTTGTCAGTGCAAGAATCGGTTGTAAGATACTTTTTTCAGTGCCGTTGTAACTTCGAACCATTGCTAAGCGGATGACTCTAAGTCAGGGGTAGGCAACCTTGGCTCTTTTATGACTCGTGGACTTCAACTCCCAGAATTCCTGAGCCGGCATGGCTCAGCATGGAAACCTCTCCCTTTCCCCTCTGCATGGCTGGCTCAGGAATTCTGGGAGTTGAAGTCCACAAGTCATAAAAGAGCCAAGGTTGCCTACCCCTGCTCTAAGTCATTGCTCTTTGGGGGATTCCCACAGTCCTCCTGAGAAAATAATAACGTTGGAATTTGCAAACGGAAGGCGAAGGACTTTGGAAGACAAATCTAGCCATCAAAGCTCTTGAGGTGCTACTAAATAGACTCACAAATATTTTGAAATGTTAAATGCCCTGGGCTTAACACCCACGATTCAGCAAAAACATGTTTTGTTTGGAGCTTTAGATACGCTATGAAAACACCTCCACGGCTCCTCGGTTCAAACCTCAGAAAACACTTAAGAAAATATCTAGTCTCAAGACCGGTGTTCCTTGGATTAACAGGCAATAATGGCAGCATTCATAAGAACAATAGCCAAATGGTCATTTAAAAACCATTTGCAGATAGAAATGATGATCAAAATGGAATTTGAATTGGATCAGGGTGTGCAGCACCGGCCATCAACAAAAAAAAAAAAAAAAGGAAAAGAGGTCAAGTGAGATAAATGATATCAAATTGTTCAAGTCAGTCTTTCTCAACCTTGGTCACTTTAAGGTGTGTGGACTTCAACTCCCAGAATCCCCCAGCCAAACATATGAGTAAACCATAGGATGAACAGTTAAGGGAACTAGGTACATCTAGCCTAGGGGTGTCAAACTGCCGGCTCGCGGGCTGGATGCGTCATGGCGAAACCGTGCCCATCCCATTGCTGGCAATGGGGAAAAAGTCACGATATGTCACGACACGTAACATTGCGAGTAACACCTCTGATCTAGCCTATTGAAGAGAAGGATTAGAGGGGGCAGGATAACTGTCTTCCAGTACTTGAGAGGCTGTGACAGAGAAGAAGGGATCGACTTATTCTCTAGGGCAGGGGTAGGCAACCTTGGCTCTTTTATGACTCGTGGACTTCAACACCCAGAATTCCTGAGCCAGCTATGCTGAGGGGAAAGGGAGAAGTTTCCATGCTTAGCCATGCTGGCTCAGGAATTCTGGGAGTTGAAGTCCACCAGTCATAAAAGAGCCAAGGTTGCCTACCCCTGCTCTAGGGGAATAGAATAGAATAGAATAGAATAGAATGGGATGGGATGGGATGGGATGGAATGGAATGGAATGGAATGGAATAGAATAGAATAGAATAGAATAGAATAGAATCAGTGGCGTAGCGTGGGTTGTCAGCACCCGGGGCAAGGCAAGTAATTTGCGCCCCCTAACCTGTGGATTTTAGCACTTGAGGCGCACTCGAGGATTTTAGCACTCGAGCGTGCCCCCCCAGATGTTGCGCCCGGTGCGGCCGGCCCCCCCTGCACCTCCCACGCTACGCCTCTGAATAGAATAGAATAGAATAGAATAGAATAGAATAGAATAGAATAGAATAGAATAGGAAGGGATCTTGAAGGTCTTCTAGTCCGACCCCCTGGTCAGGAAGGAAACCCTGTACCATTTCAGATAAATGGTTGTCCAGTCTCTCCTTTAAAACGTCCAGTGTTGGAGCATCTACAACCTCTGGAGGCAAGCCGTTCCACTGATGAATTGTTCTCACTGTCAGGAGATTTCTTCTTAGTTCTAGGTTGCTTCTCTCTTTGGTTAGTTTCCATCCGTTGCTTCTTGTCCTGCCTTCAGGCGCTTTGGAGAATAGCTTGACTCCCTCTTCTTTGGGGCAGCCCCTGAGATACTGGAACACGGCTATCATGTCTCCCCTCGTCCTTCTCTTCATTAAACTAGACATACCCAATTCCAGCAACTGTTCTTTATATGTTTTAGCCTCCAGTCCCCTGATCATCTTTATTGCTCTTCTCAGGACAAGAAGTAATGGGTGGAAACTTGTTAAGGAGAGAAGCAACGTAGAACTAAGGAGACATTTCCTGACAGTGAGAACAATTAATCAGAGGAATAGATTGCCTCCTGGGGTTGTGAACGCTCCATCACCAGAGGTTTTCAAACATTTCACTGGGATGGTATAAGGCTCCTGTCTTGAGCAGGGGGTTGGACTAGAAGACCTCTGAGGTCCCTCCCAGCCCTATGATTCTAGGATTCAATTCAAGTTTTCCTTTCCTCACCATTCCTGGCCTCTGGAATTTCTGCATACTTTCCCACCACAATGGATAACACCTTGCGTTCAACCCAAGACTTTCCAAGACTGCAAAGAGTTACTCAAATTTTCCAAAGCAGCAGAAGGCAAGACAAGAAACAATGGATGGAAGCTAAACAAGGAGAGAAGCAACTTGGAATTAAGTTCCTAACAGTGAAGAAAATTAACTGTTGGATGAGCTTGACTTCAGAAGTTATGAGTGTTTCATCATTGGAAGTTTTTCAGAAAAGACTGGACAGCCACCTGTCTGGAATGCTATAGAGTAGACTCTCTTGCATGAACAGGGGGTTGGACTAGAAGACCTCCAAGTCCCTTCCATCTCTATTCTGATTCTGAAACAGATCCAGATTTGTTGACCCTCAATCCTTGGATAAAGAGGGATGCAATTGCAGAAGAGTTCTCAGCTTCCAGGGGATTATTAAATGACTTCCCAGCCTGGAATTCTCCATCTCCAAGGATTCTTGAGGGTATCAATGTAGAGAAGATAGATTATAAACATGACCTGGTTGCCAAGCATCTGAAATGCAATCACGTGACGGGAGGAGAGGGTGCGGCACTTGTAACTTTTGCGACTGGTTGTAAGTAACTTTGGGGGGGATCCAGCGTAACTTTGGGTGGTTGTTAAGGGAGGGATATCTGTAGTCTAAGTTTTTCTAACTACTGTGAAACATTGAAAGTAAAAGGAAGTGTATGCTTCTCCTATGTCTAATAAGATATTGATGCAAGTTATGATGATCCTGGCTAATCACAAGACATGATAGTGTTGTGTTCAGCATGATGAACATGAATTTGCAGACCTGTTCTCATAATTGGCTTGGGGGGGGGCACACTAGTCAGGAAACTAATTGGAAACATTTTTCACAGTCTTGAAAAAGAGGTAGGTCTGCGTAAGAAATGCCTGACCGCAGTGAGACACAGTGCCATCTAGTGACTTAACCATGGAATGACACTATCCACCTAGCCACATGTTACAACTATATGAAACGTCCCAGGTTTGTGTAAGAACTTACTGAGAAATTAAATAAAAATAAAACTTAGTCATTCATCCTGTGCATTTTAGATACATGCGTTCAGGGACTGGTCACCACTGCCATGATGGCGCCGTGGTTAGAATGCAGTTTTTCAGGCTAACTCTGCCAACTGCCAGCAGTTTGATCCTGACCCGCTCAAGGTTGACTCAGCCTTCCATCCTTCCGAGGTTGTAAAACCAGGACCCAGATGGTTGGGGGCAATACGCTGACTTTGTAAACTGCTTAGAGAGGGCTGTAAAAGCACCGCGAAGCGGCATAGAAGTCTAAGTGCGATTGCTATTGCTATTATAGTCCTTCCAAGATTTAGGAGAAAGAAACCGTGGGTGAAATACGAGGTCATTTAAGGTTACGGTGCGGATTTATGAAAGATGAACTGGTGTGAACCGTTCCTCTCGTACAGCAAAAGAGCTGGCTGTTCATTTTGGAAACTTGAGCACTGCCTATGAGATAGCAAAATGCCACTGTGTTCCCCACCTCGCCCCCACAACACAGGAATGGAAGACATCCAAGGTGTTATGAATGGGAAATCTGATTTTGGCAATCACGTATTTTAGAAAAGAAAGAACAATTATACGGTTATCCCCATGAGCAAGTGGCTCCTACCTTCCAGTCTGGAATCCTTCTCCTGGCAGTTGATGGTTTGCTGATAGATTGAATCATATCAAAGCATTCCTTCTTCTCAATTTGGGGCCGAAACACAAAGAAGCCGTGTTCCTTCTCCCGGGTTGCAAAAAAATGTGGCGGTGCAAGTTACTAAATCATTTTCCCGACGTTGTTTGGCTTGTTTGGTGAAGATGGAGTAGGGTTAGCAAATAAAATAAAATAAAATCAGGAGACTTTTGTCCCAAGCTATGAGTAGCCCTCAACTTAAAAGCATTCATTTTTCCCCGTTGAGACTCTGTAAAGAGTGCAGAGAAGAGCAACAAAGATGATTAGGGGACTGGAGGCTAAAACATACAAGGAACGGTTGCTGGAATTGGGTAGGTCTAGTTTAATGAAGAGAAGGACGAGGAGGGACATGATAGCAGTGCTCCAATATCTCAGGGGCTGCCCCAACGAAGAGGGAGTCAAGCTATTCTCCAAAGCGCCTGAAGGCAGGACAAGAAGCAACGGATGGAAACTCATCAAGGAAAGAAGCAACCTAGAACTAAGGAGAAACTTCCTGACAGTTAGAACAATTAACCAGTGGAACAACCTGCCTCCAGAAGTGGTGAATGCTCCAACACTGGAAGTTTTTAAGAAGAGACTGGATAGCCATTTGTCTGAAATGGTATAGGGTTTCCTGCCGGAGCAGGGGGTTGGACTAGATGACCTCCAAGGTCCCTTCCAACTTTATTATTATTATTATTATTATTGAGGATCATCGCACAGTCAGCCAGATGTTCAGACTGGATTTGGCATTTTGTCTACCTATCGAGTCCTTCCCAA
The DNA here is from genome assembly GCF_001527695.2 of Protobothrops mucrosquamatus. NCBI lineage: Eukaryota > Metazoa > Chordata > Lepidosauria > Squamata > Viperidae > Protobothrops > Protobothrops mucrosquamatus. The sequence goes on from NW_015388500.1 coordinate 136,010, forward strand.
GGACCTGGGATAGGCAGATGTGGATGTTTGATGGTATTACAGATATCGTCGCAGGATGGAAGCAGTTCCTAGTAAGGCTGCCTTTTGCAATTGACTAGTGGCGAATGTGTCAGTGCCGATGATGGTGTTCAAGTGGTGCTCCAGTTGTTTTGGGATTGCACCCAAGACACCTATTACTATTGGTACTACCCTTGCTTGCCTTTGCCACAGTCTTTCTATTTCTATTTGTAGCTCTTTGTATTTTGTTATCTTCTCCAGTTCTTTCTCGTCTATTCTGCTATATGATGATGATGATGATGATGATGATGATGATGATGTGACCATTCAAAGCTGGAGAATTCTGGGAGTTGAAGTCCACGTATCTTAAAATTGCCAAGATTGAGAAACACTGGTTTAAGGCAAAGGTGAGAAGGGAGGTAGCAAGCGTGGATCACATGCAGATCCCCAAACCATCATTTGCAGCCTCCCACATGACCAGGATCCTCACCAAATTTCCCAAAGGCTGTGAGAAACACCCCCCCCCCCAAGCTGTACTGAAATCACAACCTGGGCAGCACAAAAATTGGAAGCCATCAGTGCCAGAGGCCGGGTCTTCTCCTAGCTCTGCCTTTCTGGGCAAATATAGCTGAGATGAAAGGAAAAAAAATAATGCTGCTCAAACAAAGCCTAGTTAGGAGCTAGGAAATGTTCTTGAATTTAATGAGTTTAAGGAACAGCCAAGCGGAAGAACTCTCTGCTGATGGCTCAGTTTTCAAGCTGTGACATTTGCTGCCGGAAATTAAACCGTGTTGTTAAATGTTTTCTAATGAAAGCTTTAAATATAATCTAATTTCCTTTGGACTGAAACGGTAGCGTCTCGGCGCCCGGTCTTTCATCTCTAGGCAATTCTCTTTTGTTTAAAAATGCGACTGTAACATTGGTGACTTTTTCAAACTGTGACATGAGAAATATCATACGGCTCCTGATCTCGGAGTAGCCTGCCCTTACTTGAAAACAGCACTGAAAAAAGTGATTTACGACAGGGGTTTTTTTACACTTATGACCTTTGCAGCATCCCTGTGGTCACGTGATCAAAATTTGGACACTTGGCAACTGACATGTACTCAGGACGGTTGCAGTGTTCTCTGGGGTCATGTGATCCCCTTTTGCGACCTTCTGACAATGGGGAAGCCAGATTCACTTTACAACAGTGTTACTAACTTAACAACTGCAGTGATTCACTTAACAGCTGTGGCAAGAAAGGTTGTAAACTGGAGCAAAACTCACTTAATGAATTTCTCATTTAGCAACAGAAACTTTGGGCTGGTAAGTCAAGGACCACCTGTATTTATTTATGAAGAAAACAAAATAGTATTTCTTTCTGGTAAATGCACCCTATTATTCTGGAGGCATGAGATAGCTATATTAGGTTGTAATGGACATGTACCTTTTTTTTTTTCCAGATAGTTTTGAACGAGAAATGGTCTCTGCAATTGGATTTAAGTTCACTTTAGTTTTTTTTCTGAATTGCTAGAAAACAGATGTAGAGTTCAAAAATGTTAACTCCACAGACCACGTTCACCCTTTTGTATAAAGTTGCCCTTTCTAATCTTCTGGGAGGAAAGAAGTAAGTGGAACCCAATCTATTAACTTATGGACTTCAATTCCCAGAATTCCTCAGCCAGGCATGCCTGGTTGAGGAATTCTGGGAGCTGAAGTCCATAAGTCATAAAAGGGTCAAGTTTGAAGGCCCCTTGACTTGTGGACTTCAACTCCCAGAATTCCTCAGCCAGCATGCCTGGCTGAGGAATTCTGGGGGTTGAAGTCCATAAGTCATAAAAGGGCCAAGCTTGAAGACCCCTGCCCAAGATGATCCAATCTTTTATTTTTTTCAGAGCTCATCCAGCTTTCCCACCCTCTGCTTCCCCTTGTTTTGATTTCAATCCCATTCTTTGTAGCATGGAACTTACTTCTGGAAGATATAACAGAAAAACAGAATGACAAGAGTTGGAAGGGACCTTGGAGGTCTTCTAGTCCAACCCCCTGCCATTTCAGACATATGGCTGTCCAATCTCCTCTTAAAAATTTCCAGCGTTGGAGCATTCACAACTTCTGGAGGCAAGCTGATTGATTGTTCTAACTGTCAGGAAGTTTCTCCTTAGTTCTAGGTTGCTTCTCTCCTTGATTAGTTTCCATCCGTTGCTTCTTGTCCTGCTTTCTGGTGCTTTGGATAATAGGTTGACCCCCCCACTTTTTTGTGGGTAGCCCTTTAGATCTTGGTGGCCACCATCTTGGAGAACTTTGTGAGAAAGACCTTGATCAGGTCACATTTGTCCCAAAGGCATTTTTTACAAAAGGCAGCTGGACTTTCTTGAAAACGTTTCACTTTTCATTCAAGAAACTGCTTCTTCAGCTTCTTTTTGGATGAGAAGTGAAACGTTTTTCAAGGACAAAAAACCAGAAAACCCAGTTGCCTTTTGGAAAAGCACCTTTGGGATTTGATCAGACAAACGGTAGTTCGGTCCCCCAAAAGAGTGGGACTTGGGAAACAGCTCACAAGGGACTGTATAGGCAAGGGAAGAGATGTACTTTCAGACTTGCAACATCCTGTTAACGTCACCTTACAATGAAGTTAGTCCTTCTGGGTGTGCTCGTTGGGTGGACTATTTCCCAAGGCTGACGTAACCCCATGGAGAAATTTCACAAAGTCAACTTTCCAAGCATCCCAACAGAAGGATCACGAGACAGTTCTGGCAACAGAAGGACATTTATTCTCTGGAAATCACAGCGTTGCTATTGCTTCAGCACGAGGTCAACATGACTTAGCTTACTCTGGGTTCACAGCTGTTGTTACACCACATTGACTAAGAGAGCTTGAGCCGAAACGAGAATTCACAGCATTATCGCTACAATACACCTTAAGCTGAAAGGATCCGACAGGTAAGTAGGGCATCGGGCCCAGGAAAAGGTGCCACCTCTGATCATGCAGGACAATCTCTGGGCTTCCTACCTTCCAGTGCTACTCACTGGAGTAAGAGAGTTGTGAGCGCACCCCTCCCCCAAAGCTCCATAATGTCAGAACTGCCACTTCACACCTGAAATTCGGTACCAGTCTGCCATGAATCCTGGGGAGGAGGGGGCGGTTACGGTGAGAGGGAGTCCTGGGGAGGGAAAGTGGAAGTTGCCCAAGTGACGGTGCCTGAGACACCGCTTCAAGGCCGTCTCAGGATGAGAAGGATGCGGCTGAGAGGAAGCCTACAATCAGAGTAGCCGTTCCAAAAACCACTTCTTGAAGACTGATCGGACGATGGGGAAGGGGACAGCAATGGAAAGTGCCTAAGGGGGAAAGCTTTTTCACTGGGGGAACTGGAACACGAATGTCAGTTCTGGCTTTGCTTTATACGTAGTTCTCAACTTACAACCGTTCAAAGTTACCACAGTCCTGAAAAACGTGACTTATGCCCATTTTTTTTCACAGCTGCGGCCTTTGCAGCATCCTTATGATGATCTGATCGAAATGCAGATGCTGGACAACCGGTTCGTATTTATGATAGTCACAGTGTCCCGGGGTCACGTGATCCTCTTTTTGCGACCTTCGGACAAAAGTCAACGAAAAATCAAGATTTCACTTAACAACCGGGTTACGAACTTATCAGCTGCAGTGATTCACTTAACAAGAAAGGCGGTAAAATGGGGCAAAAATCTCTTAACAGATGTCTCACTTAACAACAAAAATGTTGGGCTCAATTGTGGTCGTAAATCGAGGACTTCCTGTTCTGCAGTTCACTTTTGACTTCTCGTAAAACGGTATCTTTTGCAACAAACGAAGCCAAGGATCGTCTTACTTAGAAGCGCAAATCAGAGGCAGGGCTGGCACATAATATAAATCTGAGCTACGAAGAACAAAAAGCACCGCCCAGCTAATGTAGCCGAAATCTAATAGCATCTTCTCTGCTTTTGCAGAACTTCCCTGCAGCACAATTGTGCAAGGCTTGGTTAAAACGAACTTCAGGGACTGGAAGTAAGACAGGATGACCTGTACACCTCCGGCTGTAAGTTGGAGTACTCTTGCGTACTCCTTGGAGTGAGTACAGGTAGTCCTCGGACTTACGACCACAATGGAGCCCAAAGGTTCTGTCGCTAAGCGAGACAGTTAAGTGAATTCTGCCCCATTTCGCGACCGTGCTCGCCACAGTTGTTAAATCAAATCACTGCAGTTGTTAAGTTAATAACACAATTGTTAAGTGACTCTGACTTCCCCATTGACGTTGCTTGTTAGTAGGTCACAAAAGGGGATCACATGACACAGGGACACTGCAACCGTCAGTTGCCAAGCATCCAAATTTTGATCCCATGAATATGGGGACGCTGCGGTGGTCGTAATTGTGAAAAAACGGTCATAAGTCAACTTTTTTCAGTACCGATGTAACTTCGAACGGTCACTAAATGTTGTAAGTCGAAGATTACATGTATCAGCTATTTGTTTCATTAACTCCTTCGCTCTTCGGTAGGTCGTGGTGTACAGTTCTAGGGGCTTTTGTGAGCCTACATCGGGACACCCTCCAGATGTGTGGATTTCAGCTCCCAAGGCATCTGGAAGGCAGCCTGGTTGAGATATGCTACCTTAATACAGGTAGCGTGTTAGAGACGGTAGAGGAAAGAGCAGGTCAACATACGCTTCAACATGATGCCTTGGAGGTCAGAACAGTGCAACCCAGACTTATGACATATTGGGGGTCCCCCCTCATTTTTACACAACTGATTTTCAACAGCAATAGGACCTGTTGTACAATCCAGAAGATCCGATACTTTTTGGGTTATCAACCATCCCGAAAAAGATGGCTACCCAGTCACTCTGCAAAAGGAACAATCTGCAGTGCGGTATTAAATACTTATGTGACAATCAAGAGATAGCAAGTTTATTACAAGTTTGAGCTGTCCAATAGGTGTGAATATATACATTTATCCTTACAGAATTCCTTAATGCAGCCCTCTTGGGACCCAAAGATGCTTTTTTCATGAGGCAACTGGACTTTCTTGTTTTTCTTTGATGACGTTTCGCTTCTCATCCAAGAAGCTTCTTTGGGCCTCTTGGGATTTTCTGGGTTTTATCCAAGCGATTCCGATGGTGCTTTGCCAGTGACACACATAGATGGCTTACACACAAGCTGCCCGTTGACCTTCATTTAGCCTGACACTCTCACTTTCACAAGGGCTTTTATGAACTGCCTTGAAGTCTTCAAGAAGCACTGTGAGTTCACGTCAAGGGCCTCCACCGCAAACGCCAGCAGAGAACCGTGGAGTTCCATCACTTAATATTTCCTTAGCCTGCACGATAAATAAAGAATGGATTTCATTGGGAATCTGTCTTCGGGCGCATCATGTTCTTTAGATGTCATTCCCATTCCACTATTCTTTCAGAAGTCCCAGTTTTCGTAGAGCCTCTCTCCGGGCTTCTTCTGTTGATCCACGTCCGGAAAATTGTACTGTGATACCCTTCGAATGGAGTCCTGCAGGCTTGGGCAATGAGCTGAACCTTCTCTGTAAGTCAAGGATGAGGTCTTGTTGGGGTTCTCCAGAAATACTTGGCCGAGCAGACTTGCCATCCACAAGGTCAGCCTCTGGCTTGGAAATCATTGTTTTGTTCAGGGTGGGTAACAGATCAGGATCCCTTTTCATGATTTCATGGATGTTTTGATAGCCATTTGGTGCGCCGTGTCCTTCTTCGGGCCTCCCGTCCTTTGTGGAGGGGACGTTGATAGGGTGGAAAAGGTGGGCCCGAGCAAGAGTCTTCTCAATGAGCGTTAAACTACTCGAGGGTTCGTAGCCTGTGGACTCAGAAGGTAAATCTCCTAAGGGCGAGCTCTGGCTGGGAGCCAGGAGCCCACGCTTCTGCAGTCTTTCCTCCAACTCATTTATTAGCAAGGCCGAAGCGTTGACCTTGACGTTGACGTTGGCCAACACTTGAGCCTTGCGCTCTTGAACGTTGACGGCCGCCTTGGAGATGATTCTGCTGAATTCCCGCTCACTGGTGTTGGTGAAGCTGATGTTGCTCGGGAATCTCTGGGGTTTGGGAGCAGTCGGAGGCGGGGCACAAGGCTTGACCTGCTCCCTACTGCAGAGGGTGGTGGAAGCGGGGATGGTCCTCCTCTCGCTGGGGTTCCTTTCCTTCGGAGAAGGAAGCGAGGAAGAACTGCCTTCCGCCAGCTGCTCAGACAATTTCTCGGCCATCAGAAGTGGTGTGGGGATGGAGAGAAGGAGCTTTGGATGAAATACAGCAGGTTGAACAGGATACATCTCACAGACCGGCAATGGGGGTGCTGAAGGCAGTGTTGGCTGAAGAGAAACTGGATTAACATGGATGTCTTCCACTGATGGTTCAGCATCCTCCAGCTTTGGCTCATCCAGTTTCCAAGTGTCCTCTGATACTAGGAAGAAAAAAGAAAAGAAAAGAACCTATTAGATCTGTTTTAGAGGTTATGTGGAATGGTCTACATGTCTACGGAGATTCTCAATCATCCAGGTCATGGTTGCCCCAAAGATGTTTTTCCAGAAGTCATCTGGACTTTCTTGGGGGTTTATTTTCCCAGGAAAACATTTTGCTTCTCATCCACGAAGCTTCTTCTTGGAGTCAGAACTGAAGAAGCTTCTTGGGTGAGAAGCGAAACGTTTTCAAGGAACCCCCCCCCCCCCCCAAAAAAAGTCCAGTTGACTTTTGGAAAAGCACCTTTGTGGAATGGTCTAGTTTAGTTGCAAAAGAAGAGAGATGTGCCCTGTCTTATCAACAGATAAAGACCACCCTAAAATCCATCCTAAAATATTTTCTAGCTTTTTTAAAAAAATATCCATGATTTGACTCAATCTGGTTCTACATCCTTTTCCGAAAAGTGAGACCCTTAAATTAATTTTTGGAAATAGAAGAATGGGGTGTCATGTGTTAAGGCTATCCGAAGTTTGTGTGCCCAGATTTATTTACCTTTATGACATGATTATCTATAGCAAATAAAATAGATAAAAAAATAAACAACTGGAGATCACAGAGATCAGTCCTCCAAGTCCTTCCTTGAAGCTCCCATAACATCTCCAGATGTTGCTTCCAGATTGCAATTATTAATAATAATAATAATAGTAAAGTTGGAAGGGACCTTGGAGGTCATCGAGCCCAACCCCCTGCTCAGGCAGGAAACCCTATACCATTTCAGACAAATGGCTGTCCAGTCTCTTCTTAAAAACTTCCAGTGTTGGAGCATTCACTGCTTCTGGAGGCAGGTTGTTCCACTGGTTAATTGTTCTAACTGTCAGGAAGTTTCTCCTTAGTTCTAGGTTGCTTCTCTCCTTGATTAGTTTCCATCCGTTGCTTC
>NW_015388500.1:146405-150380 GCF_001527695.2 Protobothrops mucrosquamatus
TCAGTTGTGGTTGTTAAGTCAAGGGCTGCCTCTATACAGTACTTTTCCAGTCAATGTTATATATATCTGAGAAGGTACACTTTTTCCAATGATTTTGAAATCATTCTTAACAAAGCCACAATTTTGAACCAGAAATCAGAAATCACCAGAATAATACAATAAAAAAGTTGGTAAGGACAAGAACAGAACCAGATGCAAATGTTAAGCACCCATATGCTATATTACACCCAGAAGGAAACTATATAATAGTAGTAACTGTGAGAGGGATCTCGGAGTCCTAGTGGACAATCACTTAAATATGAGCCAGCCGTGTGCTGCAGCTGCCAAAAAAGCCAACACAGTGCTGGGCTGCATTAACAGAGGGATAGAATCAAGATCACATGAAGTGTTAATACCACTTTACAATGCCTTGGTAAGGCCACACTTGGAATACTGCATCCAGTTTTGGTCACCACGATGTGAAAAAGATGTTGAGACTCTAGAAAGAGTACAGAGAAGAGCAACAAAGATGATTAGGGGACTGGAGGCTAAATCATATAAGGAACGGTTGCTGGAATTGGGTCTGTCTAGTTTAATGAAGAGAAGGACGAGGGGGGACATGAGAGCAGTCTTCCAATATCTCAGGGGCTGCCCCAAAGAAGAGGGAGTCAAGCTATTCTCCAAAGCCCAAAGTCTTGCAAGACAAGAAGCAACGGATGGAAATTAACCAAAGAGAGAAGCAACCTAGAACTAAGGAGAAATTTCCTGACAGTTAGAACAATTAACCAGTGGAACAACCTGCCTCCAGAAGTGGTGAATGCTCCAACACTGGAAATAATAATAATAATAATAATAATAATAATAATAATAGTAGTAGTAAAGTTGGAAGGGACCTTGAAGGTCATCTAGTCCAACCCCCTGCTCAGGCAGGAAACCCTATACCATTTCGGACAAATGGCTGTCCAGTCTCTTCTTAAAAACTTCCAGTGTTGGAGCATTCACCGCTTCTGGAGGCAGGTTGTTCCACTGGTTNTCCACTGGTTAATTGTTCTAACTGTCAGGAAGTTTCTCCTTAGTTCTAGGTTGCTTCTCTCCTTGATTAGTTTCCATCCGTTGCTTCTTGTCCTGCCTTCAGGCGCTTTGGAGAATAGCTTGACTCCCTCTTCTTTGGGGCAGCCCCTGAGATATTGGAAGACTGCTATCATGTCCCCCCTCGTCCTTCTCTTCATTAACCTAGACATACCCAATTCCAGCAGCCTTTCTTTATATGCTTTAGCCTCCAGTCCCCTAATCATCTTTGTTGCTCTTTTCTGTACTCAACATTTTTAATATATATATATAGCTATATTTTTTTATATTGCTATATTAATATAGCAATATAGAGGAATGAAATGAATAAGAAATGATCAAACTTGCTCCATTTACTTTTACTTAAGTTTCAAACTCAAGCAAAGAAAATGTTGGCTTAGCCTGATCTGTTTTGGGGAATGCACCCTGGAATTAGGAGTATTCATGACAAGCCACAGCAATGTCAAAAAAATGATACTTGGGTCGTGAGTTAGCGATCTCCAAATTGGCAATTCTAAGACTTGTAGACTTCAACTCCCAGAATTCCTCGGCCAGCATGGGTTCTGGGTGAGAGTTGAATTCTGGGAGTTGAAGTCCACAAGTCTTAGAGTGGCCAAGTTTGGAGATCCCCGATTTATGATATAAAAGCTTCGCTTACGAAGCGGTATAGTGGTATCCAACGCAAGGACGTAAGTTGGGCCTTTTGGGCCCTGATCTCAAGATACAAATGTTTTCATTTGCGTTCTTACTCTCCTAGATTCCCATGCCCAGAATGCCACGGAAAGGACAAATGTCAACCCTCACCATGAAGATCACTGAACTATTGGGCAACTGGACACAAACACAAGGCTGTATGCTGCCTGGTCAAGAACAACCCTGGCCTGTACGGAAATTGCTAAGTAGACTGCATGCCGGAGTAGGAAGATCAAAGGACCGTCTAAGAAATTGGGACATCCCTACAGAGATGCTCTGTGTGAATGTGGAGAAAAACAATCCGTGTCATAGGAGCCGTGGTGGCGCAGTGGTTAGAATGCAGTACTGCAGGCTACATCTGCTGGCTGTTCGATCCTGACCGGCTCAAGGTTGTGACTCAGCCTTCCATCCTTCCGAGGTCAGTAAAATGAGGACCCAGATTGTTGGGGGTGATATGCTGACTCTGTAAAGCGCTTAGAGAGGGGCTGCTATTGCTATTGCTATACACAGGTAGTCCTCGACTTACAACAGTTCCTTTAATGACCGTTCGAAGTTACATCACTGAAAAAAGGGACTTATGACCATTTTCCCCACTTACAAGCATGACAGCATCCCCCAAGGTCATGTGTTCAAAATTCACGCGCTTGACTCAGACTTTTGACGGTTGCAGTGTCCCGCGGTCATGTGATCCACTTTTGCGACCTTCTGGCAAGCAAAGTCAACGGGGAAGCCAAATTCACTTAAGCAACCGTGTTACTAACTTAAGTGCGGTGATTCACTTAACAACTGTGGCAAGAAAGGTCGTAAAAGGGGGCAAAACTCACTTAACAAATGTCTCACTTAGCAACAGAAATTCTGGGCTCAATCGTGGTCGTTAGTCGAAGACTCTTTTATGGTCCTTCAACATGCACGGAGGAAGACCTCCCCCTGAGCGAATTAGTTTTAATCCTATTTATTCTGCATACTTTTTACACGTGCTATATTTCTGTGACCTATTTTATACCTATTTTTTTCTGCTCAGTGTTGAATGTTACACGTTTATACTTTGTAGGTGCTTCTGACATGAATCAAGAAAGGAGCAATAAAGAAGAATTTTTGTACTCAGGGTTGAAATGAGGGGTCACTGGTGCTCTCTGAGCTGGGCTGTTTTCTTGCAGACGTTTCATTACCAAACTAGGTAACGTCATCAGTGCTAGTAAGGGAGTAGGGTTTGCTGAACACTTACTAGTGCTGATGATGTTACCTAGTTTGAGTAATGAGACGTCTGCAAGAAAACAACCAAAAACCCCCCAACTGGGCAACCTAAATCCTTGGAAGACAACCTGTTTAGTTCCCAAAACACAAATTCACACCTGTGCAAATAATTCCACTTTACCTGGTTCTGCGCTGTTCTCTCTTGGAGCTGACGGGACGGAGTCTATGAGCCCTTCCGATCCTAAATGGTCCGGGGTATCTTCTTCCACCAGCTTTGGGGAATGGCAGAAGACGCCGCTGTCATGCAAGGCTTGTTCCTCCTCATCCTCATCGTCCAAGGAACCAATCGTTTCCTCGAAAAAAAGCAGGACATCCTTTTCTTCGTGCGTGAGATCTCTCAAGCGTTCGTCTTCATCCTAAGATTTAACCACAAAGGCAAACGAAACTCAGGGTTTTGAATATGAGAAAGTACAGGAAGTCCTCGACTTACAACAGTTTGTTTCGTGACCGTTCAAAGTTACCAGGGCGCCGAAAAAAGTGACTTATTGACCGCTTTTCACACTTACGACCGTTGCAGCATCCCCAAGGTCACGTGATCAAAATTCAGAGGCTCGGCAACTGACTCGCAATTATGACGGTTGCCGCGTCTCGGGGTCATGCGATTGCTGCCTTTTGCGACCTCCTGACGAGCAAAGTCAATGGGGGAAGCCAGGTTCACTTAACGACCGTGTTACTAACTTACCCAGTGCAGTGATTCACTTAACAACCGTGGCAGGACAGGTCGTAAAATGGGGCAAAATTCACGTAACAAATGTTTCACTGAGCAACAGAACTTTTGGGGCTCAGTTGTGGTTGTTAAGTCAAGGGCTGCCTCTATACAGTACTTTTCCAGTCAATGTTATATATATCTGAGAAGGTACACTTTTTCCAATGATTTTGAAATCATTCTTAACAAAGCCACAATTTTGAACCAGAAATCAGAAATCACCAGAATAATACAATAAAAAAGTTGGTAAGGACAAGAACAGAACCAGATGCAAA
>NW_015388500.1:153264-196890 GCF_001527695.2 Protobothrops mucrosquamatus
GAATTCACTTAACCACCGTGGCAAGAGAGGTCATAAAATGGGGGCAAACTCATTTAGCAACTGTCTCCCTTAGCAAGAAACTTTGGGCTCAGTTGTGGTTGTTAAGTCAAGGACTCCCTGTACTCTGGGAACTAGTAGGGAGGAGCTGTCTTCACCCGCTCTCTCACACACACATGATATCTGGGCTGAGTTGCCTCTTGCTCCTCCTGGGAACCCAGCTTCTCCCCACATTGAATCACAAGGATGGCTTCTGTGCCTCCGGAATTCCTCTCGTAGAAGACCCTTTCCACCTTGTGGAATCTGACATCACGCCAAAGATGCTCCAGCCACGTCATCTTTGCTAGCGACAGGTTGTGCTGCTTTTTGCATTATGGCTCATGTTGCAACGGTTTGATCCTTTAGTCCGATGAGTGAATTGCAGTTCAGCGTCAACATTTAGATGGGCTTTGAGAATGCATCCAAAGTTTTGGGGGGCAGAAAACAGGGTTCCGAGGCTGTTGCACACTCTTTCTGTAGTTCAAGAAGTGGAGTGTTCTCTCCTTTTGAGCTATCTCGCTGCTCCTAAGAAGGAGGACTTTTCCCATCGTTTGGAAAACTTGATCAGGTGGCCTTGAGATTGGGAGAAGACTCGTTCGTTCGTTCGTTCGTTCGTTCGTTCGTTCGTTCGTTCGTTCATTCATTCATTCATTCATTCATTCAGTGTTCCAATATCTCAGGGGCTGCCCCAAAGAAGAGGGAGTCAAGCTATTCTCCAAAGCGCCTGAGGGCAGGACAAGAAGCAACGGATGGAAACTAATCAAGGAGAGAAGCAACCTAGAACTAAGGAGAAACTTCCTGACAGTGAGAACAATTAACCAGTGGAACAACCTGCCACCAGAAGCGGTGAATGCTCCAACACTGGAAGTTGGAGCATAAGAAGAGACTGGATAGCCATTTGTCCGAAATGGTATAGGGCTTCCTGCCTGAGCAGGGAGTTGGACTAGATGACCTCCAAGATCCCTTCCAACTTTATTATTATTATTATTATTATTATTATTATTATTATTATTATTATTATTATTATTATTATTATTATTATTATACTCACTCACTCACTCACTCACTCACTCACTCATTTGTATCCTACCTTTATCTTTATAAATAATACTCCTTCCTCCTCCTATTTACCCCATAACAACAACCCTATGAGGTAGGCTGGGCTGAGAGAGAGGGACCATCTCCAAGTCACACAACTGGCTTTCATGCCTAAGGCAGCGCTAGAAGTCACTGTCTCCTCATGATTGGGCCAGTCACCCAGCCAGCTTTCATGGTTAAGATGGGAACAGAACTCACAGTCTCCTGGTGATTGGCCCAAAGCCACCCAGCTGTCCTTGGGCCAATCACCAGGAGACTCTGAGTTCTAGTTCCACCTTCTGCATGAAAACTGACTGGGCCACTCTCTCAGTCAACTCATTCAGAGGAGCGCTGTTATGGGAAAATAAGAGAAGGAAGGATATTGTGTATGTATACTGCCTTGAGTTACTTAACAGGTGCCCAGGTGTAAAAGTGGATTAAAAAAAAAATCTAATAAATAACAAAATACAATTTTTCAAAGCAGGCCACCAATAAGATAAATTACCAACAAGGTATCATTCCTTGTTCAAGACTGCAACCCAAAACTACACATTCTAGCTGTATAATATATATTATATTGTATTGTATTATATTGTATTATAATATAATATAATATAATATAATATAATATAATATAATATAATATAATATAATATAATATAATATAATATAATATAATAATATAATTAATATAACATAACATAACATAACATAACATAACATAACATAACATAATATAATATAATATAATATAATAATATAATAATATAATATAATATAATATAATACAATATAATACAATAATATAATAATACAATACAATACAATACAATACAATACAATACAATACAATACAATACAATACAAGATTCTTGTATCTCCAGACACTTACCAAAGATGGGTATTTTCGACCTGGGCAACTTTTCCCACTCTCAAGATGATGTGTTTTTTCAAAGTTTCCAAACTGGACCTCAGAAGGAATTTCATAGCCCATCCCTGAGAAGTCTGACACCATGTTTCTTGGCATCCCACCTAGGAAATGTGTCCTTTTTTTTGTCAGGAAGTCTCTTTCTCATACGATGTGGAGCACTTACGAATCTCAAGCAGAGATTTTCAATATTTTTCCTCTCCCAGCCGTTCTGCAAAAAAGAAAGAAAGAAAAAAAAAGAAAAAGGAGAGAAGGAAGAGGAGAGAAAGGTCATTAAATTGAAAACAAAACTCTCGTATTGTTCTGAAATGAAATTAGGAATGATTTTAATAGAGTATTGTGAGTCATACAGATCAACAAACTGTATTTCCTTCCCCTCTGGATGCTCCTTCATCTGATTTAACTCACAGACATATATATCAAATAACAGACAGAGATATTGTTAACAATTGTGCTCTGCAGACATTCAGATTCAACCAACAACACTGTTTATTAGTAATGCTCTATTTACCTCAATAGATGCTTGAAGCATTCAATGAATATTATAAACTTATTAATTTCATAACTTGCTCAGAATGCAGAGATGGAGTAAATTACGGAAAGGAAAAGATTGGTTTAAGCTTCCTGACAGCAAAGCAGCAGACAGGGGAACTAATGACCAAGTTTCAATAATTTGTAGTTTGTAATTTGGTTTATTACAGACTGGAGAACAATGGCATGTCACAATCAAGATACAAGTTGGAAGAGAGAGGGGTTAACACCAAGGTGTCTTCCAGGGATGGGGTCAAAACAGCCAAAAATGTTGGTCACAATCACACGATGGTCTTCTAGTTGTGCAGCTGTGATCATCGTCTTGACTTTAGGAACTGTTCTTTTGTAGATGGTGTTGCTTAGCCTACATTTGTAGGTTTGTAACATAAGAATTGGCTAACACCTTAGGGCAGGGGGTCTTCGAACTTGGCCCTTTTATGACTTGTGGACTTCAACTCCCAGAATTCCTCAGCCAGCCTCCATTTTGTTTGTTAGATTTAAGACAGGGGTCTTCAAACTTGGCCCTTTTATGACTTGTGGACTTCAACTCCCAGAATTCCTCAGCCAGGCACGCTGGCTGAGGAATTCTGGGAGTTGAAGTCCACAAATCAAGGGGGGCTTCAAACTTGGCCCTTTTATGACTGGTGGACTTCAACTCTCAGAATTCCTCAGCCAGCGTGCCTTCAGAGTTGGAAGGGACCTCGGAGGTCTTCTAGAATCTAGACCAACCTCCTGCTCAGGCAGGAAACCCTATACCCATTTCAAAGAAATGGTTGCCCAATCTCTTCTTAAACACTTCCAGTGTTGGAGCAGCCACAACGTCTGCAGATAAGGCATTCCACTGATTAATTGTTCTTGCTTCAGGAAATTTTTAGGTTAGTTCTCTCCATGATTAGTTTCCATCCGTTGCTTCTTGTCCTGCTTTCAGGTGCTTTGGAGAAGACAAATGGTATAAGGTTTCCTGCCTGAGCAGGAGGTTGGACTAGATGACCTCCAAGGTCCCTTCCAACTTTATTATTACTATTATTACTATTACTATTACTATTACTATTACTATTACTATTACTATTACTATTACTATTATTATTATTATTATTATTATTATTATTATTATTATTATTATTTGTAGTTCAGAGTTGAACTGTGGGGTTCTTGGTACTCTCTGAGCTTGGGTTTTCTTGCAGACGTTTCATTACCCAACTAGGTAATATCTTCAGACGTTCAGATGTCCCAAAGGTGCTTTTTACAAACGGCAACTGGACTTCCTTTGTTTTCCCTTGAAGACCTTTCGCTTCTCATCCAAGAAGTTCATCCAAGAACTGAAGAAGCTTCTTGGATGAGAAGCGAAGCGTCTTCAAGGAAAAACGAAGAAAGTCCAGTTGCCTTTTGAAAAAGCACTTTTGGGACAACCCTGATCTGGATGACTGAGAATCTCCACAGGCAAGATTTCAGATGTTATCTAGGATGAGAGGTCAAAGAACTTTCCAGAACCAGGGAGTGGTAACTTACTATTGGCTTTCACGTCTTTCAAGGCGGGACTAGAACACATCGTCTCCTAGCGATTGGTCCAAAGACATCGAGGCAGCTTTGATGCCTAACACAGAACTAGAAGTCCCATTCTCCTGGCTTCTAACCTGGTGCCTTAATCACTAGGCCGGGGGCAGGCAACCTTGGCTCTTTTATGACTCATGGACTTCAACTCCCAGAATTCCTGAGCCAGCCATGCTGAGGGGAAAGGGAGAGGTTTCCATGCTGAGCCATGCTGGCTCAGGAATTCTGGGAGTTGAAGTCCACGAGTCATAAAAGGGCCAAGGTTTGCCTATCCCTGCACTAGACCTAACTGCTTCTCTTTTCTTGAGCATGATGATGGCTTGCCAAAATCCTGCCTTTCAAGTTCAAAACCCCAGTTTGAAACAGGTTCCATACACCTGCTGGGATGATGGGAAAGAGTACGCTTAAAAAGCTTCACAAATAAAAGCTATCAGATTGAAACACCATCCAAAGCCAGAACAATTTGTACTAAGCGCTTATTTCTTCTTCTGAATAAACTGCAGTTGGGCAAAGCCAAAAACTCTAACCAGCCATATCGCAGCGTTGCGCAACGAGGAAGCTCAAAATCAAAACAAAAGTCTGCTTTATTTATAGTTAATTAAAGCTGCCCAACCAGAGACATTACAATAGATGAACTATATGCCCAAGAGATAAGAAGAGTTGATAGTTAAGGGGTTGATTTCTGTATGCTTACTTTCTCGGCTGGTTGATTGCAACACTTTGATTAGGACTTTCAAATTTGAAATAGGCCCTCACAAATCTTAAGTCACCAATAACACCTGCATTTCTAGGGCAGTCCTCTAAAATTAAACATTTCTCAAGGTTTCCAGGTGCTGCTAAAACTGGGGAAAAAGACAAGTAAAGGAGAAGTACCTCATTAAAAAAAAAAAAGATAAATGTGAAAACCTGAACAAGAAGTAGCGAAGGAAAAGACATTTCCTACCAAAGAATTCGTTTATTCAAAAATGGATTTCTAGGGCAAGGTGCTTTTGACGCTCCGGGGATTTTAATCTCAGCTGCCAGTTAGGTATTTTATTATGGTGTGGTTGCTTACGATGATTTTAACTCTCATTCACTGGCAGAGTCAGGATTTTGAGATGAGCGCGTATACATTGAAAGAAATTGAGAGAAATAAACCCTGTGTTCTTTAAAAATAGCCGGCCAGCATTCTGAGCAATGGAAACACTCACTTTAAGCCAAAAACAGAAGATATTTGCTGTCTGGTAAACACAGGGCAGAGCAGGGCTGGGGTACAAGCCACAGAGAGAAAAAGCATAAGCAAAGGGAATCTTATCTTTTTCAGTGCTCCTTCTGCGACCCCCCCTTCCCCAACCTGGTTGCTCTCTGTTTTGAAGGAAAAGGTGTAATCATGGACCCTTTTTCCCCTGACTTCAGCTGTCTGTCTCACCATCCCTGCTGTCTTGCTAAAACAGTTTACCCAGAGTAAACAAGCTACTTGCAAGAGACCTTGGTGAACCAAGAGTTCAGAAATAACATGTTTGATCGCCCTGACAGTTATTGCATGAAACGTAAGAGGGAGGGGGGAGGAAGGATTCTAGTCTATTCCACCTAAAAAAATAATTCAGTAACTACAGGAAGTGAAAGGAAGGAAAGGAAGGAAGGAAGGAAGGAAGGAAGGAAGGAAGGAAGGAAGGAAGGAAGGAAGGAAGGAAGGAAGGAAGAAAGAAAGAGAAAGACAACAAAAAGAATGAGAGAGACAAAGAAAGAAAAAGAAAGAAAGAAAGAAAGAAAGAAAGAAAGAAAGAAAGAAAGAAAGAAAGAAAGAAAGAAAGGGAGGGAGGGAGAGGTAGGAAGGAAGGAAGGAAAAAAGAGAAAGAATGAAAAGAAAAAGAGAGAGAAAGAAAGAAAGAAAGAAAGAGAAAGAAAGAAAGAGAAAGAGGGAGAGAGGTAGGAAGAAAGGAAGAAAAGAAAGAAAGTGAGAGAAAAAGAAAGAGAGAGAGAGAAAGAAAGAAAAAGAATTTTAGAACATCCATGTTTAACTAACATAGTAGGTGGATTCTCATGGGGCATAGAGCAAATTTCAGGCTTCAATCTGGAATAATCAGCGTAACACTCAAGGGCAGGCATAGGCCCTGGGTAACATTCCTTTCAACATGAGTTTTTATTTATTAAATGGTAATGGTATATAGGCTTTCCTGTTTCAGCAGGGGCTTGGACTAGAGGACCTCCAAAGTCCGTTCCAACTCAGTTACTCTGTTAAATAATAATAAATAATATTATTAACATTAGTACGATCCGTATAACAAAGGAAACGTGGAAAGTTGCGTATAGAGCAGAGCCTCTAGTCACAGGGGAAGGGAATTCAGATAAATCCATCTGCATGATGGCTCCCTTATGAACCGTTCTCCACCCTTGGCGATTATTTTATAAGGCCCGTCTCTTTATCCCTTCTGGCTAGCATAGGGGTAGGCAACCTTGGCTCTTTTATGACTTGTGGACTTCAACTCCCAGAATTCCTGAGCCAGCATGGCTCAGCATGAAAACCTCTCCCTTTCCCCACAGCATGGCTGGCTCAGGAATTCTGGGAGTTGAAGTCCACCAGTCATAAAAGAGCCAAAGTTGCCTATCCCTGGACTAGTTGATAAGAGGACGCTTCCTAATCACTAGGAATGATAGTTACCACTATTCTTCTACTCCTTTAACACGGATCTCCAGACTGGGATGGCCATTAGTGTACCATTATTTAGCTTGCGTTCCAACGATCACTTTGGTTTTTTTTTAAAAAAAACATGTTCTTGGCAGACACAACTGAGAAGACGACGACAAAGCAACAAGATTATGGACTTGGTGGCTCTAGAGCTGACGCCAAAATTACATTTTAAAGTCACAAGGTAGCCCCCACTTCAAGGCTTAACATCTGTCATGCCAGAGGCACGAACAGTACACGTTAATTATCAGCAAACCACAAGCTTGCAAAATATTTTGGGAGGCCAGTAATTTAACTTTAACTGGCCATCATACTTGGAGTTAAGAACCAGGCAGCATGACAGGAAATTAGGAGCACCCTGCAATTTTATCATTTCCTGATGGCTTTTAAATGAGCTGGAACGACATTTCCCAGAATTCCCGAGGGAGTTTTGGAATTCTGGGAGTTGTTGTCTCAACGCATCTGAAGATGTAGCTGGTTGGGAAAGGCTGAACTGCCTGATTAATAATAATAATAATAATAATGATAAAGTTGGAAGGGACCTTGGAGGTCATCTAGTCCAACCCCCTGCTCAGGCAGGAAACCCTATACCATTTCGGACAAATGGCTGTCCAGTTTCTTCTTAAAAACTTCCAGTGTTGGAGCATTCACCGCTTCTGGAGGCAGGTTGTTCCACTGGTTAATTGTTCTCACTGTCAGGAAGTTTCTCCTTAGTTCTAGGNTCCTTCTCTTCATTAAACTAGACATACCCAATTCCAGCAGCCGTTCCTTATATGCTTTAGCCTCCAGTCCCCTAATCATCTTTGTTGCTCTTCTCTGTACTCTTTCTAGAGTCTCAGCATCTTTTTTACATCGTGGTGACCAAAACTGGATGCAGTATTCCAAGTGTGGCCTTACCAAGTCATTGTAAAGTGATAGTAATACTTCACGTGATTAGTTGCACGATACTTTCCACCTACTCTCCATAGTTAACGTAGATTTCTTTCTTCACAGTAATATATTTCAAGAATGTCTTTACAGCCAGATATGCAAATATATATATACAAAGGAATTTCTGAAATGCATTCCTGGGAAGGATAGGCATATATACTGTATATAAAAAAACACCCTTAGAAAAAAGTTTTATCAAGGGATGGTGAAGCTAAGTCTCTTCAGATGATGCTGACATTTAATTCCTAGCATTTTTCTCTGTTTGCCTTACTGGTTGATGGTTCCACCCTGCTAGAAGCAGATCAATATCTAAAACTGCCTTCCTACGAAAACTCCAGGGACAGAGAATTAAAGGCCGCCTTGGTTGGATCACTGGTCCCAAAGCACCACTGAAGAACTGATTCCAGGAGAGGATGGGCATGCAAAATTCACCTCTTTTGAAGCTGAATGATAGATGGTTCAAAGGACCCTGAAACACCTTGATGCACATTGCAGATGGACAATGGACAATTCTCGGCTCAAAGAAGAGTCTATTGCAGTGATGGCGAACCTTTTAGAGACCGAGTGCCCAAACTGCAACCCAAAACCCACTTATGCATCGTCGAGTGCCGGGTGGGTGTGGCCCATTGGGTGGGTGTGGCCCATTGGGTGGGCGTGGCTGCGGTGGTAACGGCAGACTGGGTGGGACTAAAAAGTTCAATCAATCAATTCCAACTTTGCAAGATCTTTTTTTTTCCCGCGAGAAGTTGAAATTGACTGATTGAACCTTTTTTTTTTGTACACGGCGGCGGAGTCCTAAAGCTTAAAGGTTTTATAAAGCCCAGCTGAAGGCCTAGGACTGGGGCAACGGCGCATGTGCCCACGGAGAGGACTCTGAGTGCCGCCTCTGGCACCCGTGCCATAGGTTCACCACCACCGGCCTATTGAATTTTCAAGGGATTATATTCTGAGCCTGTCGCGGCTAGCCAAGCTGGGCTTGGAAGATAAGCAAGGTCGGCCTTGGCTAATAAATGGATGGGAGACCACCATGAAGTGCAGGCTGGGCAAGGTAACCGAAAACAACATCGTCAAAGAAAGACTTGGCAAATCATTACTAATTTGCTGCCAAGAAAACCGCAGGGATGTGTCTACCAAATCACCAGGAGTCCAAATAAAGTTTACTGCTTAAGTATAGCAGGAACCTCCAAAGTTGGCAACTTTAGGACTTGTGGACTTCAACTCCCAGAATTCCTCAGCCAGCTTTTCCCACGGCATGGGGCTGGCTGAGGAATTCTGGGAGCTGAAGTCCAGAAAGGCTTCAAGTTGCCAACTTTGAATATCCCTAAACTGTACGATGCCGAACAGTCTTTTATTACTAATTATTTATCAATCAATAAATAGGGCTGAGGGGGAATGACAGGCTCAAGGTCACCTGTGCCTTAAGGAGGATGAGAAACTAGGTCTCTCTGCACCTAATTTAGGACATCATCATCATCATCATCATCATCATCATCATCATCATCATCATCATCATAAAGTTGGAAGGGACCTTGGAGGTCATCTAGTCCAAGCCCCTGCTCAGGCAGGAAACCCTATACCATTTCAGACAAATGGCTGTCCAGTCTTTTCTTAAAAACATCCAGTGTTGGAGCAGTCACCGCTTCTGGAGGCAGGTTGTTCCACTGGTTAATTGTTCTAACTGTCAGGAAGTTTCTCCTTAGTTCTAGGTTGCTTCTCTCCTTGATTAGATTCCACCCGTTGCTTCTTGTCCTGCCCTCAGGCGCTTTGGAAAATAGCTTGACTCCCTCTTCTTTGGGGCAGCCCCTGAGATACTGGAAGGCTGCTATCATGTCCCCCCTCGTCCTTCTCTTCATTAAACTAGACATACCCAATTCCAGCAACTGTTCCTTATATGTTTTAGCCTCCAGACCCCTAATCATCTTTGTTGTTCTTCTCTGTACTCTTTCTAGAGTCACGACATCTTTTTTACATCGCGGTGACCAAAACTGGATGCAGTATTCCAAGTGTGGCCTTACCAAGGCCTTGTAAAGTGGTATTAACACTTCATGTGATCTTGATTCTATCCCTCTGTTAATGCAGCCTAGCACTGTGTTGGCCTTTTTGGCAGCTGCAGCACACGGCTGGCTCATATTTAGGTGATTGTCCACTAGGACTCCGAGGTCCCTCTCACAGTTACTACTATTGAGCAAGGTACCCCCTATACTATACCTGTACATTTGGCTTTTCTTGCCTAAATGTAGAACCTTACTTTTTTCACCATTGAATTTCATTTTGTTAGATAGCGCCCACTTTACCCACTATACCAACCTGGCTCATGGGCTGAGACAGACGCATAGGCCCAAAGTCCCCCCGGGGACTTTCTAGAATTCCAGGAGTTTATTTTACTTAATTCGTTTAACAACTGTCTCACTTAGGAACAGAAATTTTGGGGTCAATTGTGGTCGTAAGTCGAGGACCACCTGAAAGTCACTGCACAAATTGCATAAATTCAATATATTGTTAAGAGATGCAAGACCCAAGAGAAAGCTCCTAGGAATCCCATCTATAATAAACTGGTTTTCACCAGATACAAATTCAGGAAAGTGTTCCCTGTGAAACGAGGTGGAATTATATAGTTAGAAACTCAAACACACCCTACAGAATTTTTTTTCCCAAGAAAAAAAAATGCAAAGTTGCATAACAGGCAGCAATCTAATACACCATTATCAGTCTTGCTTTGTAGAACAGAGGTCCCCAACCTTTTGGGCACCAGGGACCGGTTCCATGGCGCACCGGAGGGAGCGTGGTTTTGTGTGCTGCCTGCATCTTGTGGATGGGGCTTTGCTTGTTTGTGCGGACCGGTTGCTGGCATGCCGTGGCCCGGTACTGGTCCACGGACTGGGGGTTCTAGAACATAGAAAACTTATTTGGTTGCCTCCTTTAACTATTAGAGAGCAAAAGGAACGGTTAAAGGAAAGACAGTGGGGGAGAATTACAAATGGAAGGGATTGTTATCAGGGGACAATCCTCCCCTCCCATTTTGCAAATAACAGGTAATCTCTGAGTAGGGTACTTGCACAATAAAAGCACCTGGAAGCACCTAACCTCTGGATGACGGTGTGCCTATCCGACCCACAATTCTACAGATCAAGTTCAAACTTCAAGTGCCCTTCCCCATACTTGATGGGAGGGTTAAACTGGATTGTACACAATTTAAATACTGCCTTGTAATGCATTCCACCAGCAAGAGGTTCATGAATGAAAGACATCATACCTAGATTGATTCAGAGTGAGATAACATCTGTGGGTCCCTCCTTAACCCAAATATTATTGTCTGGAATTGTGCAAAAATGCAGGAGAAGAGACAGCTCCTTTTAGGAATTGCTGATGGATGTAATGCAACTGCCCTGCCTTATTCTGAATCAGCTTCTCCCTATCAAATCTGTCTCTTCTTATCCTACATTACACAAGATTTTGCAGTCAGCAACTCAAGAGGCAAAAAAAAACCCCCCAAAAAACCCAACCAGCTGACATATTTTAAGTAACCTACTTTTTAAAAAATGGCTTGCTGAATAAGTCATAATGAGCTGAGTTCATACATTGGGTTAAATTATAAGCAATGTGACTAGAGTTACACAAAATCTTAGGACTAATTGAACAAGTTAAAGGGAGTGCTCAACTTACGACCATAACGGAGTCTGCCCCCGATGGCCATATGTCATAATAGTCATAAAGCAAGTCACCCGTGTGACCGTCCCGATTTTGTGACCTATTTTTTGAAGTGGTTGTTAAATGAGTGCTGCAGCTGAGCAAAGGCATTGTTTACTGTGAGGTATTTTTTGCTGAAAACTAGAAATAAACTCTGATTTTCATCGAAAACGTCGTAAATTGCAGGCGTAAGAATGTAGGATGCTTTTCCCGTGACACGATCATGGCAGGTTTTGTGGGCTTCAACTCCCAGAATTCCCCAGCCAGCAAAAAAATAAAAGATAGTACCAGAATTTGAATTCGTAATCATTTTTTTAAATGACAGGAACATTGGAGTTCTCTTCACAGATGGGGGTCAGCATGTTTCAGGATTAAGATAAGCAGATGCTTATCCCTCAATGAGGTCTGGAGAATCGAAATTTTCATTTTAGACCTTAATTTGGAGAAGGCATTCAAAGATTTCTCAATTTCTCCCTCATGGTCTCAGTCCACATTCTTCCCTCTTACAGAGAAAAAACAAGAAGCAGACCAGGAAAAAAAAATACTGTAAATCTAAGGATGGGTGAGAGAAAGAGAAAGGAAAAATATGCCACAGGTATCTGGTCTCTTGTGTTCAACGACATTTTTTAAAAAGGGTGAGACAGGACTGCCTTGGTTTCAACCTTATCTCCACACAAGTCTTGCCTATTTATTTGTTTGTTTGTTTGTTTGTGTAATATTCCACCCATCTCACTGATAAGGCAATTCTGCCTGAAAGTGCCAGGCCCTGAAGCCCTCCATCTTACAACTCAGGAACAAAAACCAGCCAGCCAATGACACATTTTCTTCTACACGTAGTCCTCAACTTACAACCACATTTGAAGTTGTAACTATGGCCGTTAAGTCATGGCAGTCATTAAGCAGGTCACCATGTGACCATGCCCAATTTTATGATCTTTTCTGTGGCAGTCGTTAAGCCAACGTCACGGTTGTTAAGAGAATCTATTTTCCCCAACGGGCACGCTTTGCTAGAAACTGGAAGTAAACACCAGAAACCAACAAAGGAAAGCCAAAAATTGTGGTCATATAAGTGCAGGACACTGCAAACAGCCATAAATGCAAGCCGGTTGTCAAATGCCCAAAAGGCAATCCACATGACCACTGAGGAAGATTGTGGTCATCAGAACTTCAAAAATGGGTCCTAAATAACTCTGGAGAGATCTGAACTCTTGAGAAGTGAATGGTTATTAAGAGGGGACCACTAGTACTTCTTCTTCTTCTTGTGCCATATCCGTTATCGGACGTTGGCGATCATGTTGGCGATCCTGTTTTTATCAGCAGCCGCATGAAAAAGTGCTGCTGAGTTTTGTCCAAACCAATCCCTTAGATTTTGAAGCCATGATGTTCTTCTTCTGCCTGGATCTCGTTTACCTTCAATCTTTCCCTGGATTAAATTGAGTATGCCGTATTTTTCTGGGTGTCGCATCACGTGTCCGAAATATTCTAATTTTCGTTTTTTAATTGTTTTGATGATTTCCCTTGGCTTTCCCAGGCGGCTTATCCCCTCCTCATTTCTGATCTTGTCAACCCAGCTTATACGTAACAGCCGCCTGTAAATCCACATTTCAAATGCTTCTAGTCTCTTCAGGTGGCCTTCTGTCAGAGACCAACTCTCTACTCCACAGAGCAGGATAGAAAAAACATAGCATCTGACAAGCCTGATTTTCGGTCTTAGGCTTATGTCGTGACTGCAGAAGACCTTTTTCATTTTGAAGAATGCTGTTCGAGCTTTCTCTCTCCTTGTCTTTACTTCAGCGATCATGTCCCAGCTTTCATGTAAATTAGAACTACTAAATTAGAACTACTAGTACATCTGACTGTAATCGCTCAATATGTTTTTTTAAAATAATAGTTCCAACTCATTTGAATGCCAAGTAGGAATCCAAAAAGAATCAAAGAAAATGTCAGCAGATTTGCAGAATGCAAAATAATACAGTTGGAAGAGGCCTTGAAGGTCTTCTAGTCCAACCCCCTACTCAGGCGGGAAACAAATGGCTGCCCAATCTCTTCTTAAAAGCCTCCAGTGATGGAGCACCCAAAATTTCTGGAGGTAAGCTTTCACTGACTAATTGTTTTCCCTGACAGGAAATTTCTCCTCAGTTCTGAGTTGCTTCCCTCCTTGATTAGTTTCCATCCACTGCTTCTTGTCCTGCCTTCGGTGGCTTTGGAGAATAGGTTAATCTCCCTCTTCTTTGGGACAGACCC
Source organism: Protobothrops mucrosquamatus (assembly GCF_001527695.2). Classification (NCBI taxonomy): domain Eukaryota; kingdom Metazoa; phylum Chordata; class Lepidosauria; order Squamata; family Viperidae; genus Protobothrops; species Protobothrops mucrosquamatus. The sequence continues at coordinate 166,917 of NW_015388500.1, forward strand.
TCAAACATTGGAAGACTGTGATCATGTCATCCCTAGTCCTTCTTTTCATAAAAACAGACAAACCCAATTCCTGCAACTGTTCTTCGTATGTTTTAGCCTCCAGTCCACTAATCATCTTTGTTGCTCTGTACTCTTTCCAGAGTCTCAGCATCTTTTTTACATCGTGGTGACCAAAACTGGATGCAGTATTCCAAGTGTGGCTTTACCAAGGCGTTATAAAGTGCTACTAACACTTTACGTGATCTTGATTCTATCCCTCGCTTAATGTAGTCTAGGACTGTGTTGGCTTTTTTAGCAGCTGCAGCACAGTGTTGGCTCATATATAAGGGATTGGCCACTACTGCTTCCATGTTTTTGATCAAGAAAAATGCATGGGTTTATTTATTCATCAGGTGTCAAACTGAGGTGGTATTTATTTTTTTAAGCCACCTCTTCATTTGCAGAAGCAGCGACTCTTTTCAATCACCTTAAAATCTTATTGGCAAGGCTGGGAAAAATAATTCCTGGATATCTAGCTCATTTTTAGGAGGGGGCAGGAAGCAAAGCAAAGTGTCTAAATTCTTGGCATCTAATTTTTTCCTAGTCCTACCTTACAAACTCTTTCCTGAATCAGCACAGTGACTTACTGTGGCATCCTTCTTCTGTTATAAAGCTTCCACTGTAAAAGCAAAACTGAAAATTATATATCAGATTGGGAGTTGCCAGAATTTTTTTTTTTAATGTCTGCAAACCTTCACCAACCCAGTAGTAAATGCCAGAAAGCAAACATATTTCTGAAAACACACGGAGGGTGGTACCCTGGCTTTGAATTTATGCAACTCCCTTCATACATAGTTAAAAAAAATAATAGGTGTGGCAATCCAACATACTTTGAAAACCAAAAAGGAATTCTCTATCAAATGATAATGCAGAAATAATCTGAAGAATAGCCCCCAAAACTTGAAACGGCATTGCTGAGGAAAGAAACGCACAATTTTTAAAGAAGGAGCAGAGAGAGTAAACGAGGGGAGGAAAACAGAACATGAGAAAGAAGGAACAGAAAAAAAACTAAAAAGAGAGGAAACAATTTCCTGCAAGTGCCTGATAAAATAATGAGTGGATCACAAGAAGCTCAGAGGATAATAATAAATCTATTAAACTGGTTTAATTAATGTTTAAATTAAAGGTTTAAATCCAAAAGGATGCATTTCTGTTGTGTGAGGAATTCTGCAATTCTCAAAATCTTGGGGGTATGTCTCTGTGCCAACTGTAATTTGAATATCCTGGTTTATTTTTTTTATCCCAGCAACATAGGGAAAACACATTCCCCAAAGTATCCTCAGTCTAGAACGGGTAAACATTAACTAAGTAGATGCAAACCCACAAATATATCACACACTGAAAGATCCTGTGGACTAAGTTGATGGGTCGGGCCTAGAGCCATTTTAGTGCAGTGTCTAGTTCAATGTTTCTCGACTTTGGCAACTTTAAGATGTATGGACTTCAACTCCCAGAATTCCCCAGCCAGACATGCTTTGCCAAGGTTGAGAAACTGTATTTTACTTAATCACACAGGTCAACCAGTTGCCTGCAGGGTGTCCAGAAACAGAAGAGGTAGCCCTTCCTCATTCTTGTTCCCGCACAATCTAGGATGTGGGCCTGAGGTGTCCAATATTGGAACTTTAAGATTGTGGACTTCAACTCCCAGAATTCCCCAGCCAGCATGTCTACAGGTCCACAATCCACAGGTCTTAAAGTTGTCCAGAGATGTCTAATAAAAATCTCAGTGACAAAAAAAATAGGGAGACACCTCACAACATTGTGATACAACCCTGTCTCTTCCTATTTGCCTCCTGACATCAGATGTAAGTCTCTAAGTCAGTGGTTCTCAACCTTTTTAATGCCGCGACCCCAACCGGTAATAAGTCGAGGACTAAACCGGTCGTAAGTCGAGGACTAAACTGGTCGTAAGTCGAGGACTACCCAACCGGTCGTAAGTTGAGGACTTTCCCTGCCCGGAAGTGCCACACATGCGTGGTTCCGCCCCCTGCGCCGGCCGAGCCGTAGCTGGCAAGCGGCAGAGACGGAGCAGGCCGACCACCAGCTGGCCCAGTCCAAGGGAGGTAAGGCACCCGCCGGAAAAGGGGGAAAAAAATGGCGGGCAAAAAAAATGGCGGACAAAAAAAAATGGCAGACAGCCTTGCTTGGCGACCCCCGTGAAATGGTCGATCGACCCCAAATGGGGTCCCGACCCACAGGTTGAGAACCACTGCTCTAAGTCTTATGGTTTGTGTTGTGAGCTTGTCACTGTCTTCCCATCCCACCCCATGATCCAATCCCATCTCTTTTAAGCCTTCTGAGTCAGTAGCTATTATGATGTCTGGTGGCAATGAGTTCCACAGGGGAACAATGAGCACTCTGAGGGACATTTCTTCAAGATGAGGTTTTTGCTAACTAACCCTGAAGGCTGAATCTACACCTTGAACTTTTGACATACATACACATTTGCTCACCCCCCCCAGGAACAGAGGCACAGGACCAATCTTTCTCCAATCCCATCTGCCTCACAGAAATATCAAGTAGAATCCAGACAAGCTAGGATTACGGATAGAATTGCAAAAGATAAAGAGTGTGAGAACCATCTCATTTTGAATCAGTCTAACTCAGTGGTTCTCAACCTTTTTAATGCCGCGACCCCCCAACCGGTTGTAAGTCGAGGACTACCCAACCGGTCGTAAGTCGAGGATTTTCCCTGCCCGGGAGCGCCGCGCATGCGTGGTTCCGCCCCTTGCGCCGGCTGAGGCGTAGCTGGCAAGCGGCAGAGACGGAGCAGGCTGACCACCAGCTGGCCCAGCTCAAGGGAGGTAAGGCACCCACCAGAAAAGGGGGAAAAAAATGGCGGACAGCCTTGCTTGGCGACCCCCGTGAAATGGTCGATCGACCCCAAATGGGGTCCCGGCCCATAGGTTGAGAACCACTGGTCTAACTATAGGTAGTTCTCGACTTACAACCGTTCGTTCAGCAAACTGTTCAAAGTTGCAAGGACACTGAAAAAAGTGACTTACAACTGGTCCTCACACTTACGACCCTGGCAGCGTCCCCATGGTCACATGATCAAAATTTGGGTGTTTGTGTTTACAACGATGGTAGCACCACGGGGTCATGTGACCACCGTTTGTGACCTTCCCAGCTGGCTCCCGACAAACAAAGTCAACAGGGGAAGCTGGATTCGCTTAACGACCGCATGATTCACTTAAAAACTGCAGTGATTTACTTAACCGCCATGGTGGTAAAATCAGCCATCGCTCATTTAAGCTGCCTTGCTTAGCAACGGAAATTTTGATCCTAACTGTAGCTGTGTCCAGAGCTACTTGTAGCGTACCAGAAAGGCAGAACTTGAACGATTATACGATTGGCAGTTTCATTTGATCCTTCTTCGGTTAGTAAAAAATACTGTGGGTTTGTGAGCACGATCTACCCAGAGAATATAAAGCTATCCCCCTTTCCTGGAGTAACCAGGTTTGCAAAAGCACCAAGAACAAAACACACAGAAGCGTCATTTTTTTTTTTTAGGTAACTCTCTTTCCAGTGTGGTCAGCCTTCGACTTTGCTGTTTGAGCCACCAGTAAAATCAATAGCACACAAAGAAATGCTTGTTTTGATGAACAGAGGGCAAAATTGAACAAATCTAGTTTCTTTGTCTATGAATCCAAATTTCCCTGTGGGAAGGAAGCAGTGGAGGAATGGCGAATGACATTTCTAAAAAAGGAATTATTAGTTTCTTCATGTTATTGTATAAATAGCAATGCGAGTCACAGCTGCCAGATTTTTAGCTGGTGCTGGCCTTCATATGCATTTTCTTCTGAAGAATTGTTGTTGTTGTTATTATTGATAATCTAGGACTAAATTCACATCTAACACTGGTGTGAGTTTGATAATCCAAGTCTTAACCAAAGATTAAGAACGGCTCAGATAATATTTGAGAATATAGGTAGTTCCTAGCAAGGTGTGGGTTGTTTTTTTTTTTTTGTAAAATTAGGGTATTCAAGTCCAATAAATTCAAAATTTCCAGATATTGAGGGAATCCTTTAAGTATTGCTCTGAGGGATCAAATCACAGTTGGATTATTATTATTATTCTGAATTTATTAGCTGTCCAATTCCAGTGTCAATACCAGCTCAGTCTGGAGACTTTATCTCCACCATAACCTTTATGCATCAATAGGATTCCACACATTTTAAACGGGTCTCATTAAATTATTATCGTCATTGTTATATTATTCCTAAATTTAACAGTTTGCTGTTGGAGCACGCCACTGAGTTTCCAAACTAACCTATGATAGAAGAGAGTAACAGGAGTGGGAAAAAGAGGCAGTGGGTTAAAATAATGAATTCGTTGACAGTGGCTACTTCATCAAATCTATCCTCGTGGAGCATGATTATGTCTAAAAAACAAACAAACTCAGAGGAATGGAATAAACACCACACAGTCAAGAACTGGATCCCGAGAAGCAAATGATAGATGGGTCTTAGCCCTTCCCCAGGAGCTAGCATCAACCCTTTGATATCCACACGCGGGATAAAGAAGAGAAAAATGGTTAAACGCTCAGAAAAGAGCGACAGAACCAAGGACCCGCCGGGCTGACCTGTACGTCTAGACAAGTTACTAGTCCTCAAGGTAGCACCGGTCCCACGGGAGCCGCCGCTGCGCCCCAAACTCGCTCCCTCGCTAACCGTTAGAAACCCAACTCCCCAAACGGGGAAGATCGCGGCTCAAAGGAACTGGGGATCGCGTGGCTCCCCAAGAAGCAGCCAGGGCAGGCTCAGGATCGGGACGCGCCCGCGGGGAAGACGCCCTTAATAGCCAAGCGGCGCCTTCCCGTGCCAACCACACGCGGAGCGCGGCGAGCGCTTACCTGGGAAAGGTGAGTTTGGGGCGCAGGTTTGACCCGCGTGGAAACCTCAGCGCGGCGTTCGTGTCTCGGAGCAACGCAGGGGGAAAGAGGTGCGGGGCGGCCGCCGCGCGGGACCCCGGACAGGTCGCGGCTCCCTGGGCGAGCAGGTGCGATCAGCCAGCAGGCCAAGCGACACTGGGCAGGGATAAGGCGGCGTCGCTCTGCCCGGTCTGGCCGGGACGGGGCGGGACTCCTGCAGAGACTCTCCCCGCCTTCTCCACGCGGTCATCCCGCCCCCACTGGCCTCCGCCGCCTCGCAGCTCTGTCTGTACAGCTGGCCAAAATACCGGAGCGCATAGGTAGTCCTCGACTTACAGCCATCCGTTTAGTGACCGTTCCAGGTTAGAAGGGCACTGACCAAAAAAAAAGTGACTTATGACTTGTTTTTCACACTTATGACCATTGCAGCATCTCCATGGTCAGAATCAGAATAGATTAGATCTGGAAGGGACCTTGGAGATCTTCTAGTCCAGCCCCCTGCTGTAGCAGGAGAACCTATACCATTTCAGACAAGTGACTATCTAGAGCAGAGGTCCCCAATCTTTTTGGTACCAGAGACCGGTTCCATGGAGAGAAGACCGGAGGGTGTGTGGTTGTGTGTGCTGCCTGCATCTCGCAGATGGAGCTTTGCTTGTTTGTGCCACCCGGTTGCTGGCATGCCACCGCCCGATACCAGTCCACGGACCAGGGGTTGGGGACCCCTGATCTAGAGGGTCTTCTAGTCCAGCCCTCTGCGCAACATCGGTGAGATTTCACAATCTTGCAAGAATTTGTTTTTGTTTTTTTAAAGAAATAATATCACGGTAAAAAGCATTGGAGAACAAGGTCCCTTCCACCCCTATTATTCTGTGCTTCCAACTACAAACGATCCCATTCCATTTTAACCGAGCATTAAGTATGGTGTGAATCTAACCAGCAAGTCTCATGCCCGAATCCCCAAGCGGGTTTAAGTGTCAAGCTCAAGAGATCGGAAACTGGATGATCCTAGTCTAATTGGATATGCAGTTTGTGTTCCCACAAAGTGATTAACTAAGCCAGGTTCAGTGGATTAATCCAGCTGCTTGGCTTCACACAATCCTATTGGTTATATCTTACTTGCCACTTAGTGATTTGCTAGGCCAGGGGTAGGCAACCTTGGCTCTTTTATGACACCTGGACTTCAACTCCCAGAATTCCTGAGCTAGCATGGCTCAGCTTGGAAACCTCTCCCTTTCCCCTCAGCATGGCTGGCTCAGGAATTCTGGGAGTTGAAGTCCACCAGTCATAAAAGAGCCAAGGTTGCCTACCCTGTTAACGTTACGTACATAGGCACAAATCATGGTTGGCAAGCTATGCTGACTGGATTTGAAACCATACAACTTGGCTTGTTTATTGAACCAATTTTATATGGCCTTCTTGTTCCCATGGCAATCTTCCAGGCGTTGTGTGGGATACACAGTCTGTTCTGATCACCGCCCCAGTTTTATTTCCAAAATAATTCATGGGTATCCAAAAGATGGGGGTCAAAAAAGTCAAAATGTCAGCTATGACAAGGCAATTGAAGTCTAACCCTTTTCATGTGTGTAGCACATGCAATGACTGCCACCTTGACTTTTGGGGCCCCTGTAAAACACGCTGCATCCAAGCTTATAATGTGGCTTGTTTGTGGCTTAATGGCTTGCAATTTGTAAACTGTGACTTATGGTTAACAAGCAAAAAAGAGGACTTCAGTGATTATGGACCATTATGATAAAATGTATTGATTATCCTTCCTATGTTTATATAGACAAAAAGCTTCATTAAGGTTTAAGCATGTCAAGGTTAGAAATTTATGTCTCTTGCATGACAACATTCTTGAATGTGTATGTACAGGTTCTCAATTTAACGACCATAATGGACTCTGCCCATTGGGTTGCTAAGTATTAATGGTCGTAAAACGGGTCATCCATGTGACTGACCCGATTTTATGACTTTTCCACAGCAGTTGTTAAGTGGCCCTCACTGTTGTTAAGCAAAGCCATGTTTTTTTGCCGAAAAAAAGAGAACCATTTGGGCAAAAGAAATAGCATAAAATGCAGTCACGTGACTGTGGAACACTGCAAATGGCCGTAAATGCAGGTTGGTTGCCAAGCGCCCAACGTGCAGTCACATGACCACAGGATGGGGGCGGGGCAACTGTCGGACATTCGCATCCAGGTTGCAAGTCTCTTTTTTGGGGGGCCGGTCATAATTTTGGTTGTAAATGGAGGATTACTTGTAATCTGAATAAATGCCAGCTGAGACAATTCCAGCGTTCCATCTTCTTTTTAATTCTGTCCCCTGGGTTTTCATCTGCGTACTTACGACCACAGCTGAGCCCAAACTTTCTGTCGCTAAGTGAGACATTTTACCCCATTTTATAGCTTTTCTTGCCACAGTTGATAAGCGAATCGCTGCACCTGTTAGTAACCTGTTAGTAACACGGTTGTTAAGTGAATCTGGCTTCCCCATTGATTTTGCTTGTCTGAAGTTCGCAAAAGGGGATCACGTGACCCCAGGACGCTGCAACTGTCATAAATAATGAGTCGGTTGCCAAGCCTCTGAATTCTGATCAGGTGACCGTGGGGATGCTGCAACGGTTGTGTGAACAACAGTTGTCACTTTTTTCCAGAGAGTCACTAAACGAACCGCTGTAAGTTAAGAACTACCTGCACTGTATCTGAACACTGCATTTATTTGCAGGAAATGAAACTTTATATTTTTCTCTTGTCCCCCTTTCACCCTCCCTTCCTTTGCCTGGCCAGAGAAGATAAATTCTATGATATTGACAGTAAAATTCCAGTTCTTATTAAAATTCCAACTTTAAACAGATTTAAACAAGAAACAACTTCTCTCCTATCTGACGTTAAGGCTTAAGACCAAGAGTCACTTCTCATGAGACAGATGGCTACATATATAAATTTGATGAATTGATAGATAAAATGTCAAATGACATTTCTAGCATAGATAGCATGCCTGTGCTTGTGTGTGCGTGCACGGACATGGAACACAGGAGAATACAAAAGAACCATGCTTTCATGCACTGGGAATGTACCAAACACCTGTGATTGTGGTGTGTAAACTTCCAATCTGTATCTCCACCTCCTTTTTGCAAGAACGACTCACCCCATTATGCAATTATGGGCAACAATCTTCATCACCTGCAACTCGTTCAAAATGTGCGATTGAGTCAACTCTCCAAGAAAAGTTGCGGGATAGCTGCAATCCAGAGATTATTTCTGATAACATACCAAGGAGTAGTCATGTTCACAAGACAGGCTTATTACAGTTAATGATGGTTCGCTGAAACCAGTTCTGGGGCTGTGTGAGTCACATGTTGAGTCATAGGTACTCTTTAAATCAAATATACGCACCCTGTGTGGGCTAAATTGGGCTTTTTTTACTTATAGTTCAGAAGGTTGTGTGAACGCAGCCAGTGGTTTATTTACTACTGAAAATAAGCTGGAATTAACTTGCGTCTTCTATGAAAGCGTGTTCTGTTTTCTATTTTCCTAGTCTCTGTGGTGGAGTTCATTCCTTCTGCTAAGCCATAGTTTGTTTCAACCATAACTTGTTGGGGGTGTTCACACAAGCACTAAGGCCGTACCAAACAAATCACATTCCTATAAGATTTAGCATAACATGTGAACCAGGTCTCTCTGGTTTCTACAGCTTCGGGGAAAATTACACTAGCTAGACAGACTTCTCCGGTCATTCTGATATTTTACAAAATCCTGAAATGTACCACACTGTCAGAGACACATTGTAAAGCATTCTTGCACAATGTCTTGTAAATCTCCTGCTCTTGCGCAACACCGGTGAGATTTCAGGATCTTGCAAGAATTTGTTTTTTTGTATTTTTAAAGAAATAATATCACGGTAAAGCATTGAAGAACCACCAGCTCAGCTACAAAGGCTGAGTATTTATGTACTCAGCCTTTGTAACTATTAGAAGGCTATAGAAAGACCAAATATGGCTTCATGCAATGTAGGAACCCATGAGTAACAGAATGAGTTGGAAGGGGCCTTGGAGGTCATGTAGTCCAACCCCCCGCTCAGGCAGGAAACCCTATACCATTTCAGACAAATGACCGCCCAGTCTCTTCTTAAAAACGTCCAGTGTTGGAGCATTCACCGCTTCTGGAGGCAGGTTGTTCCACTGATTAATTGTTCTAACCGTCAGGAAGTTTCTCCTTAGTTCTAGGTTGCTTCTCTCCTTGATCAGTTTCCATCCGTTGCTTCCTGTCCTGCCTTCAGGCGCTTTGGAGAATAGCTTGACTCCCTCTTCTTAGATACTGGAAGACTGCAGTGGTGGGATTCAAATATGTGAACAACCGGTTCTCTGTGTGGATGCCGCTTCCAGAAGTCCATTCTGGGCCTGGGCAACAAAAAATTAGCTACCAGTTCTACCGAACTGGTGTGAACTGGCTGAATCCCACCACTCTATCTATCTATCTATCTATCTATCTATCTATCTATCTATCTATCTATCTATCTATCTATCTATCTATCTATCTATCTATCTATCTATCATCTATCTATCTATTATCTATCTATCTATCTATCTATCTATCTATCTATCTATCTATCTATCTATCTATCTATCTATCTATCTATCTATCTATCCATCCATCCATCCATCCATCCATCCATCCATCCATCCATCCATCCACCCATCCAGTGGTGGGATTCAAATATGTGAGCAACCGGTTCTCTGTGTGGATGCCGCTTCCAGAAGTCCATTCTGGGCCTGGGCAACAAAAAATTAGCTACCAGTTCTGCCGAACTGGTGTGAACTGGCTGAATCCCACCACTCTATCTATCTATCTATCTATCTATCTATCTATCTATCTATCTATCTATCTATCTATCTATCTATCTATCTATCTATCTATCTATCTATCTATCTATCTATCTATCTATCTATCCATCTATCCATCTATCCATCTATCCATCTATCCATCCATCCAGTGGTGGGATTCAAATATGTGAGCAACCTGTTCTCTGTGTGGATGCCACTTCCAGAAGTCCATTCTGGGCCTGGGCAACAAAAAATTAGCTACCGGTTCTTCCGAACTGGTACGAACCGGCTGAATCCCATCACTGGAAGACTGCTATCATGGTAATTTTGATGGTTGATCCTCAGCCAGGCCTTTTCTGACAACCAGCTACATTCAGCCGGTCCCCAAAATAGCTGATGTGCCACGATTGTTTTTTTGGGGGGGTTAGCCCAGATATTTTGTACGGGGTTCCTAAAGTAATTCTTCTCCCTATGGACAAATAACAAGAGCTGAAGTAAATGACTAAAGCAACTGACTATCTGTTGAGCTAACTAACTACCTTCCTGGTAATTGCAGCGCCAGGAAGATGATTATTTCGCGTTCCCCATTTTTTTTTTCTGTACACAGTTCGCAGCTCGCTAACCCTTGATCATACTTGGCTAAAAAGGCTTACATTAGGAGGGAAGCAAATTCCCGAGCCAAATTTCTTTCGGACCCTCCTCAATCTTTTCTCATCCGCCCGAAGTGTTCTTTTGCAATAGAGAGAAACCATATTGGCACAGTAGCTCTTTCTTTTTGGAACGGTTCCACACCTGCTTATATGCACACTCCAAAGCTCATAATGTGGAGTTCAGGAACAACTAGATGGTGCCCCCAGGCCTACCAGCGATCTCCGGCACAGGAAGAACGCACATTCCGCGCATGGTTTTAAAAACCAGTTGGACAGGTCCTGGCGGCTGCGAGTTGGTTCTTTTCTTTTTCTCTTTTGTTTTCTCTCCTCCCCTCTCCTTCCTCTTTCCTTTCTTTTCTCCCTTCTCTTTCTTCCTCTTTCCTTTCCTTTCGCCCGTCTCCTTCTCCTCCTCTGTTTATTTATTTAATTTCACTCTTCTTCTTCTTCTTCTTCTTCTTCTTCTTCTTCTTCTTCTTCTTCTTCTTCTTCTTCTTCTTCTTCTTCTTCTTCTTCTTCTTCTTCTTTTCCCCTTTCCTCATCAGTTCAGTGGTGAGAAAAGTAAGATCCTTCACTTAGGCAGGAAAAACCAAAGGCGTAGATATACAACAGGCTCATCACGAGTAGAAATATGACAAGCTTCTTCAGTTTACTTAAGGGGCTGTTACAGAGAAGACGGGGGTCAACCTATTATCCAGACTCAGAGCAACGGAAGGCAGGACAAGAAGTAACAGGTGGAAACTGATCAAGAAGAGAAGCAACCTAGAACTAAGGAGAAATTTCCTTAGAGTGAGGACAATTAACCAGTGCAACAGCTTGCCCTCAGAAGTTATGGGTGCTCCATCATTGGAGGTTTTTAAGAGGAGATTGGACAACCATTTGTCTGGAATGACATAGGGCAGTGATGGCGAATCTTTTAGAGACCGAGTCCCCAAACTGCAACCCAAAACCCACTTATGCATCGTCGGGTGCCGGGTAGGTGTGGCCCATTGGGTGGGTGTGGCCCATTGAGTGGGCGTGGCTTCAGTGGTAACAGCAGACTGGGTGAGACTAAAAAGTTCAATCAATCAATTCCAACTTTGCGAGATCTTTTTTTTTCTCGCCAGAAGTTGAAATTGATTGATTGATTGAACCTTTTTTTTTTTTTGCACATGGCGGTGGAGTCCTAAAGCGAAAAGGTTTTATAAAACCCAGCTGAAGGCCCAGGACTGGGGCGATGGCGCGCGTGCCGACAGAGAGGGCTCTGAGTGCCGCCTCTGGCACCCGTGCCATAGGTTCGCCACCACTGATATAGGGTCTCCTGCTTGAGCAGGAGGGTGGACTAGAAGACCTCCAAGGTCCCTTCCAGCCTTATAATTCTGTATTCTATGTTCTAGCCAAACTTTACTTGGCTAGTGTAAGTTTTGTAATCTAAATAGAACGGTTGCTTAGGATGCGGAGGAAAAAGAAACCAGGTTCTTAACTTAGAGGCCAGCATTTGATAAGAGACATGTAACATGGCCAGAGTTAGCACAGAGAATATCCAACCTTGACAACTTTAAGACTTGTGGGCTTCAAATCCCAGAACATGGCTGGCTTGGGAATTCTGGGAGTAGTAGTAGTAGTAGTAGTAGTAGTAGTAGTAGTAGTAGTAATAATAATAATAATAATAATAATAATAATAATAATAATAATAATAATAATAATAATAAGAAGAAGAAGAAGAAGAAGAAGAAGAAGAAGAAGAAGAAGAAGAAGAAGAAGAAGAAGTTGGAACGGACCTTGGAGGTCATCTAGTCCAACCCCCTGCTCAGGCAGGAAACCCTATACCAGGGGTAGGCAACTTCGGCTCTTTTATGACTCATGGACTTCAACTCCCAGAATTCCCGAGTCAGCTGTGCTGACTCGGGAATTCTGGGAGTTGAAGTCCATGAGTCATAAAAGAGCCGAGGTTGCCTACCCCTGCCCTATACCATTTCAGACAAATGGCTGTCCAGTCTCTTCTTAAAAACTTCCAGTGTTGGAGCATTCACCGCTTCTGGAGGCAGGTTGTTCCATTGGTTAATTGTTCTGTCAGGAAGTTTCTCTTTAGTTCTAGGTTGCTTCTCTCCTTGATTAGTTTCCATCCGTTGCTTCTTGTCCTGCCTTCAGGCGCTTTGGACAATAGCCTGACTCCCTCTTCTTTGGGGCAGCCCCTGAGATATTGGAACACTGCTATCATGTCCCCCCTCGTCCTTCTCTTCATTAAGCTAGACCTACCCAATTCCAGCAACCGTTCCTTATATGTTTTAGCCTCCAGTCCCCTAATCATCTTTGTTGCTCTTCTCTGTACTCTTTCTAGAGTCTCAACATCTTTTTTACATCGTGGTGACCAAAACTGGATGCAGTATTCCAAGTGTGGCCTTACCAAGGCCTTGTAGAGTGGTATTATTAACACTTCATGTGATCTTGATTCTATCCCTCTGTTAATGCAGCTGACGTCCACAAGCCTAAAGTTGCTGAGGTTGGAGACGCCAATCTAAAGGAAAGGTTTGACAACACTTCACTTGCAGTTTTTATCAGAGTACCTGAGCCCATTGTCTACGTCTCCAATTCTGGAAAGGATGAACAGAGCTCATTTTTCAAAACATGCTTGGTTCCTGATGTTAAATATAAATTGCTGAACTGAGCTATGATTTTTCTTCTTTTTTCAGGCAAGAGAAGAAATGAGAGTAATAGTGACATGCTACATTTTTACTCCTAGTTGAAAAATGAAGGCTAGATATTTTCCAGAGCTAAACCTAAATATAGATCAATGAAGAGCCAAGTGACCTAATTAGTAGATGTAGCCCCTCTATCAATAGCTGTCATATTTTTCTTTAAAGGGATTTCAGTAAAGTTCAGCGAGGCTAAAGTTGTTCAAGAAATGGCCAATTTAAAATTCTGCGACATTTTTCTGTTCTGTTATACTGAGTATTGCTGAAATGGTAGGTTGTAGAGACACAATTACTGGAGAAGTCAACAGAATGTGGTCTTTTTGCAGTAAAATTATGGTTTATTTATGGTTTAGTGCCATGTTTGACCCCAGACACCATATCTTGTAGGGTTTTTATTTGACACTAGCTGTACCCGGCCACGCGTTGCTGTGGCTCAGTCTGGTTAGCGTGTGTTGCTTTTACGTCCAACAGATGGCGCTGTTTTTTTAAAAAAGCATGTTTTTGCCTGTCACAGGTGTGACATCTATATAAAAGTAGATATATAAAAACACGCGCGTATTCGAATGCAACGTTGTGTCAAAAGTTCAAAGCAATCGGTGAAGAACTTTCGGAGATTTAAGATTTTGAACAAACAAACATTTACATTTTTATTTATATAGGTTTCCCTTTGTGAATTGTTCATTTTGATTAAAACAGCCAGGTTGGTATAATTAAATTGAAAATGGAAAAGGGTTACAGTGAGCGCACCAAGACAGCTCTCTATTTGAACGCAAATTTTAGCAACCAGGAATTGTTTGAAGAAATAGAAAATGTTTGAAGAAATAGAAAAAGTTTTTTTAACAATCCCTTTCTTGAATACAACAATATGGATTCTAAATTGTACTTATGTAGAGCAGTGTTTTTCAAGCTTGGCCACTGGAAGATGTGTTGACTTCAACTCCCAGAATTCCCCTGCCAGCATGGCTGGCTGGGGAATTCTGGGAATTTAAGTCCACACAGCTTCCAGTGACCAAGCTTGAGAAACACCGCTATAAAATCAAACACAATCACCCAGCTTCTATTTTAGTTGGATTTGTTAAAGGAAGTTTTATTCTTGTGGTTTCATGCTGTAACATGAATCTAACAGCACTGATCAGGAATCCAAGATAAATATGCTTTTAAGTTGTGACTATCACAATAGTAGTTTTAAACTCAGGAAATAGGGAAGCAGTGAGCATCCTGGTATTAAGAGATCTTCTGTTATAACTTCAGGTGTATTTATGACAGAGTTTTGCAACCTTAACAACTTTAAGAGGTGTGGGCTTCAATTCCTGGCTAGGGAATTCTGGGAGTTGAAGTCCACAACTCTTAAAAGTTGCCAAGGTTGGACACCCCTGGTTTAAATGTGGAATACAATGGTCCAGCTCTGGTCCCACACAAATAAAGGACACTGAAGAACTTGGAGAAGAGTGCAGAAGATGATGAGGGCCTTACACCACCGTTTCTCAATCATGGCCACTTGAAGATGTGGTGGACTTCAATATGTCCAACTGAGAAATTCTGGGGCTTGAGGTCCACCCTTCTTAAAGTTGCTAAGGTTGAGAAACACTGAGGTAGAACGTTCCAGTTTTATCCATGGATAAACACAATATGGAAATAAACTTGAAACGTTCTTCAAAAGCCCACCATGACTGTGGAGGTCCATAAAAGATGGATGGTGGCTTTCTAACTGCCTGGATGACCTAATCCTCACTCAGCCAGCCATCCTCAGGGTCTCTTTAATACACTGGGAGGAGATATTTGGATTCCACACTGCAGATGGAACCCAAATATTCACATGGATGTCAACTACATCAAGGGTTACCAGGTATCTGAACATGCAAAGAGCGACGTGGACAATTTGAAAGAAGGACAGATGGGAGAAAGGAGGACACAGAGTTTAACTTCCTTAGAAATATACCAGTCATGGGACCTACAGACTCTCCAATGGTGATCAATTTGAAGGGCCTGGATCGAAGCCAATGCTGGAATCAGGAAATAAATAATGTAAATCTAGACCGCTGAGCCTGGCGGCAATTTATAAGGTCACAACACATGAAAGTTGGACAGACTACTGTTGTGAAAACAGTCCCAAGAAGAAGAAGAAACAAAACAAAACACTCAAAAAGCTGGACAATATTTGATTTTAAGGCTAAACGAAGGAAGGACAAAATGAAGGGCATCTGATTTGGCGGAGTATTCGGCCATCTTAACTACGCCAGCGTTTTTCTCAACCTCAGAAATCTCAAAGGTGCTTTTTCGAAAGGCAAGCGGGCTGTTTTTTTCTTAAGGAAAAAGGAAAAGAAATGCCCAGTTTTCTTCTTCCTTCTCAAAGAAAGTCCAGTTGCTTTTTGAAAAGCCACCTTTGAGATAACTATGACCTGGATGACTGAGGATCTCCAGAGACATTCGAACGTGGCAACTTTATGATGCGTGGACTTCAGGTTCCCAGGATTCCCCAGGGTTTTAGCACTCCCATTTTCTGTTTTTTTTATAGCAAAGTGTAGAGAGAAGACACCCAATTCTAAGCCGATATCTTCTGCATTCTGGCTCTAACAAAAGGGATTCACAGAAGTAAGGAGGTCCAGGGTTTTCTGATATGGCTGGTGTGAAACGGTCGGGACAGAAACGCCAAGCACCACTTGTTCCTTATCAAATCTTTCCTGCAGAATGAGGAAGATCTGTATAGCCCAGTTCTCCCAAAACGGGGTTTTGATCTGAAAGGAACAGCGCCTACTTTCAGCCAGAGAACAATCCACGCTTAGAGCAGTCCAGCTTCGCACACATTGCCCAGCTAGTTTGCAAAGGGCTCCTTTGAGGGACACGTTGAACAAGGGTTCCTCAGCCACAGCAATTTTAAGATGGGCGGACTTCAACTCCCAGAATCCCCCAGCCGGCTGTTGGAGGGGGGACATGATAGCAGTGTTCCAATATCTCAGGGGTTGCCATAAAGAAGAGGGAGTCAAGCTATTTTCCAAAGCGCCTGGAGGCAGGACAAGAAGCAACGGGTGGAAACTAATCAAGGAGAGAAGCAATCTAGAACTAAGGAGAACCTTCCTGACAGAACAATTAACCAGTGGAACAACCTGCCTCCAGAAGCGGTGAATGCTCCAACACTGGAAGTTTTTAAGAAGAGACTGGACAGCCATCTGTCCGAAATGGTATATGGTTTCCTGCCTGAGCAGGGGGTTGGACTAGATGACCTTCAAGGTCCCTTCCAACTTTACTATTATTATTATTATTATTATTATTATTATTATTATTATTATTATTATTATTATTATTATTATTATAATTTGCAAACCAGTGCTTGCAAGGCAACTGTGAATATTCAGTAAGCCAGATGAGCACCATGCCCTAGAGCAGGGGTAGTCAACCTTGGCTCTTTTATGACTCGTGGACTTCAACTCCCATAATTCCTGAACCAGCATGGCTCAGCTTGGAAACCTCTCCCTTTCCCCTCAGCATGGCTGGCTCAGGAATTCTGGGAGTTGAAGTCCACGAGTCATAAAAGAGCCAAGGTTGCCTACTCCTGGTCTAGGAGGCTCACCGCTTAGAACAGGAGGACTTAGGACGAGGGTAGGCAACCTTGGCCCCCTCATGACTTGTGGACTTCAACTCCCAGAATTCTTGAGCCAGCATGGCTCAGCTTGGAAACCTCTCCATTTCTCCTCAGCATGGCTGGCTCAGGAATTCTGGGAGTTGAAGTCCACAAGTCATAAAAGAGCCAAGGTTGACTACCCCTGCCCTAGAGTCAGACAAGAATAGTCAGAGAAACCTTTATACCCTTTTAATTGAAAAAGCATCCCTTGTTAAGCTCATGCTTCAGCTAAAAGAAAATGCTTGATTTTTCTTTTTTAAACTGCTCTAATGACCAGTTTTATTTCATTTTTACAACATGGAAAACACCCCAGTTCCCAGACTTTTGCTAAGTACAAACAATGATTAGACACACCTTTATTTTCTAAAGATTTGATGCTTTAAGCAACATATTGGAGTTCTTGAGAACTGTGGTATATATTGATTGGGGTGATTAGATAACTATTATTCCCTTTGTAAGTACAATCACTTCAGTGAATAGCAATATTGTGAGTTACATATGGGAGATATATATATGTGTGTGTGTGTATGTGTATATGTATATATACACATATATACATACGTGGGATATTTTTTCCTCCCATCTGAATAAAAGATTAGCATGTTTTTGAAAACCATGTAGTATAACCACCCTTAGATATTGTCATTCACACAATGGCAATCAGCATCCTTTGTATTTTTTTGTGGGGTGTCCCACAATAGCTGCGTTTGTAACAACCAGCAAAGCGAACAATTCACATAATCGCTAACTGAAATTGGGCTTACTCGTTTTCTGGATTTGTGCCACAAGCCAACTGGGTATGTAGGACACACCAAAAGTGCAAACTAAAAAGCAAAGTTTTAGCCTCGCCCCAAGCTGGAGTAGAAACTTATTCATCCGTTCCTTTCTCCTTTCTTGCATCGATGGAGAACTGTGAAAAATGTATACCAAAGGACAGCTTGCAAAAAAAAAAAAAAAAAAAAGTTTCGGGTATCTTATTTTTTTAGAGTCTGAAATGTTAAGTGTTAAAAGAAAACGCTTTGTGAATGATATTTTTATAAAGGCAAAGGTCTCCCTGTCCAGTCGTGTCCGACTCTAGGGTGTGGTTCTTACTTCTGTTTGTTACCCAAGGGAGCCAACATTGTCCGAAGATGTTGCCAAGGTCGTGTGACAAGACTATATATCAAAGCTGAATGGAATGCTGTTACCTTCCCACCGAAGTGGTACCTATTTATCTCTTCGCATTTGCATGCTTTCAAACTGCTAGAATCTCAGGGGTAGTCAACCTTGGCTCTTTTATGACTCGTGGACTTCAACTCCCAGAATTCCTGAGCCAGCTAAGCTGGCTCAGGAATTCTGGGAATTGAAGTCCACGAGTCATAAAAGAGCCAAGGTTGACTACCCCTGTGCTAGATGGACAGGAGCTGGAGCAAGGGACAGGAGCTCACCCCATTTCATGGCGCTCAGGTCTTGAACCTGGGTAGTCAGCTTTCCAGCTGACAAGCTCAGCCTCTTTAATGGCTGAGCCATCAGGCCCCTTCTATTTTTATAGTGAAGCCTGAGTCCCCCTTATATTTTTTATATTATGTATTTGCATTATATTCTTATTTTTACCCCTTATGTTTTTAGAGCGAAGCCTAAATTCGATGTTGAAGACACAAAGGACTAAGGAAAGATCCCATCTTTATTTATCTGGTACAGAGAAAGTAAATTCCAGCTTGATTTAGAGCAGAGCTTGGGAATTAATTTTCCCAAGGGGTCACGAGACTGGGCCTGTTGTCGAGGACACCCCCCCACACACACTGCCATCCACCAGCCCACTACTGCCACCAACTCCATCCACTCAACAATCACAATCAGGAGTGCTGTGATTGCAGTCATCGGATGAAACAGTGACATCTCTCTTAATGATCAATTTGTTGAGATTTCTTTCAAAAAACCCCGCGGTCAGTGGTGGGATTCAGCCAGTTTGCACCAGTTCGGTAGAACTGGTAGCTAATTTTTTGTTGCCCAGGCCCAGAATGGACTTCCGGAAGCGGCATCCACACAGAGAACCAGTTGTTCACCTATCTCAGGGGTAGTCAACCTTGGCTCTTTTATGACTCGTGGACTTCAACTCCCAGAATTCCTGAGCCAGCCATGCTGAGGGAAAAGGGAGAGGTTTCTAAGCTGAGCCATGCTGGCTCAGGAATTCTGGGAGTTGAAGTCCACGAATCATAAAAGAGCCAAGGTTGCCTACCCCTGACCTATCTGAATCCCACCATTACCTGCAGTTCCAGGTAGCAGTTTTAATACTATGGAGTTTGAGCATCGCACTGAAAATAACTGAATTAAGTTTAACAGGGACAATCTCCACCATGTTGAGCTTCCTGAAATTGCCTCCGAGTTAGCGAAGCGCCATTTTGGGGTGAATAAATGATGAATTGTGTTTACAGAGGTTGAAAACCAGACAGGGAAAATGAATTCCTTAACGTTTTTTGCCTTATTTTGCTCCTGGCTGATTCCTGGGTCGTGAAAAATTGAATTTTTCCTGCTGCAGAGAATAGAGCCAGCGAGCTGGGGGTTTAGAATGTGAACATCCCCCCCTGGTGGTCATCCTTAGAATAACTCAATACCACCTTAACATTCAAATCCATCTAGCACAGTGTTTCTCAACCTTGGCAACTTTACAATGTGTGGACTTCAACTCCCAGAATTCCTCAGCCAGCGTGCCTGGTTGAAGTCCACAAGTCATAAAAGGGCCAAGTTTGAAGACCCCTGAAGTAGAGGAATTGTCATTCAGGAACATCTGTAGGGCCAGCATTTCTCCATACACATATAGAAATATTTTCCACACCAGATGCCTCTAATTTGGGAGACATAATTTAGGAATCATTATTGCAGAGGGTAAATTCCAGTTGAATTTGCTTGATATACTAGTGTAGTGTTTCCCCAATTTAGTACTGAGTGTTAGTTGACCCAGATATTTCTGTATAGGCTTCAATAAATCATTTATGCTGCAACTTGTAGATGACCAGGGAGGGGTCAAACAAGTCATAAGCCACAGGTCCCTGCGTGCCCACAAAGGATCTAAGTCCAGCCCACTTAGAACGCCTTTCTTATCTCCCACTCATTTCCCTTGACTGTTAGTTGGCCAGAATCTTGTAGAGCTTAAGCTTGCAATAAATCTTTATACGCATTTGAACTGCCTGAATCTCCTGATTTCCCAGGCGATTAACGTAACTCACAAGAAAAGTCCTGATTTTTTTCTGCTTGACATCTGAAGCCATAAACCAGGGGTCTTCACACTTGGCCCTTTTATGACTTGTGGACTTCAACTCCCAGAATTCCTCAGCCAGGCACGCTGGCTGAGGAATTCTGGGAGTTGAAGTCCATAAGTCATAAGAGGGCCAAGTTTGAAGACCCCTGCCACAAACCAAAGAAATCACAACTTATAAGCCTATTTACTGGAAGAATTCAACTAAGCCAATATATATTTGGCCAGATTTTGGTTTAATATACTAGTACATTCAGATATAGGGGTTTATTAAATTGTGGTTAGGCAAACAATGGCTTAGCATCGTCAGTCTGTTATAATTGAAATAATATGTACTCATTAAATTCATAGCCATGTAATTGTAGGTGTAGACTTTGTAATTTCAGCATCTATGAATCTCTGCTCTTTTTAACCACCGTCCAATATAATGTGTACATTTGTACAATGTACCCACTTACTGAATTAATCCATTTTCAGGATTCACATGATAGCTTAAAGCAGTGTTTTTCAAACTTGGCAACTTTAAAATGTCAGGATTTCAACTCCTAGCGTGCTGGTTGCGGTATTCTGGGAACTGAAGTTCACACATTTTGCCAAATCTACACAAAGGAAAGTCTACACAAAGTCACCAAGTTTGAAAACAAACAAACACTGCCTTAAATCATATATTAGCCTGATGGTCTGGATTCACGCAGTCCACCAAACAATAAGAAAATAACCAAAGCATGCTAATTCAGTTTAGCATGTTGTATGAATATACCACCTACAAGGCAGCCAGTTAAGGGTGTTGTGGAAATACAACCCGCTTCTACATCACAAATCAGAGTGCCTGAAGGACCCAATTAGGGTAGACAAGAGTACAAGACCCTTTTTAAACCAATATTCCTATGTCAATAAGGGATACCTTGAAACAAGCTGCAATTCCCAGGACATTCAAAGCAGGTTTGGGAAACCCCAAACTGGTTTTACTGACCAAATAAAAGGCTTTTAAAGATCTTTAACCAGTACTTCTCAACCTTGGCAACTTGAGGATGTGTGGACTTCAACTCCCAGAAATCCCCTGCCAGCCAGCCAGCCAGAATTCTGGGAGTTGAAGTCTACTCATCTTCAAGTTACCAAGATGGAGAAACAATTGCCCTGGAGATGTTCCTTGAAAATAAGTTATTTCAAGAATGGGACCAGTTGGGCTTGCGTTTAGAAATGAAGGCCTCAATTCCTTCCTGTCCATCCTTCAGAGCCAGGTTCTCCACCATGACCCGTGAAGCTATCTGGTAGGCTGTGCCAATATCATGTTCCATCTGTTTGTAAAAAGTGGCCTTCCCCAGAGCTAACACGGCCCGGCTGCTCTGGCAGATCTTTTGGGCAACTCTCAGGGTCTCGCTTTCCAGCTGGTCCTCAGGTACAACTCGGCTGATGAGTCCATGGCGAAGGGCATCCTGAGCTGACATGGGCTCTCCGGTGAAGAGGATCTCAAGTGCCACCTGGAAGACAAGATCTGAGCTGGAGACTTTGATGTTCATCATCTGACTCGTTTCGAGATTCTGATGCCCGTCTGATGGGCCGTGTCATGCCTCCGTCGGAGCCTGAATCTGCGGAGGAAAATGAGCTGGAACGGGACCCTATGGAGGTCGAGGGAGAGGTGTCTGTGGCTTCAGAGGAATGTGGGGGAAGAGCTGGATGAGGCAGGCCAGGGCCCTTCAGGATTGGGACAGGATGAACGGGAGAGGCAGAGTTCAGGTGATGAGCAAGGGCCACCTCCACCTGATCCTAGAGCACGGAGAGAAGGAGGGAACAACGCAGGCAGGCTCAACTACTCGGGAGGAGAGCGTCCCGCCCCTCTCCACAAGGCACACCTGGAGAATGAGATTTAAAGAAAAGCTGTGGGGAGGGGCATTTGTCGGGAACAAATGCTGATTCTTGGAGTCGTAAAATGGAGCAAAACTGACTTAACCTCTTGCTCGGCAAAGAAAATTTTGGACTCCGTTGTGGTTGTTAAGTCAGGGACTATCTGTGCAATGTCTTCACCCTCTTTTCAAGTCAACTGTGGTGGCCACCCATGATCTTGTGGACGTAAGTTCCACAGCTCAAATTTTGCCCCCGTGAAGTAGGGCTTGCTTTGTCCTTNAGTCCAACCCCCTGCTCAGGCAGGAAACCCTACACCATTTTGGACAAATGGCTGTCCAGTCTCTTCTTAAAAACTTCCAGTGTTGGAGCATTCACCGCTTCTGGAGGCAGGTTGTTCCACTGGTTAACTGTTCTAACTGTCAGGAAGTTTCTCCTTAGTGCTAGGTTGCTTCTCTCATTGATGAGTTTCCATCCGTTGCTTCTTGTCCTGCCTTCAGGCACTTTGGAGAATAGCTTGACTCCCTCTTCTTTGTGGCAGCCCCTGAGATACTGGAAGACTGCTATCATGTCCCCCCTCATCCTTCTCTTCATTGAACGAGACATACCCAATTCCAGCAACTGTTCCTTATATGATTTAGCCTCCAGTCCTGATCATCTTTGTGGCTCTTCTCTGTACTCTTTCTAGAGTCTCAACATCTTTTTTACATCGTGGTGACCAAAACTGGATGCAGTATTCCAAGTATGGCCTTACCAAGGCCTTGTAAAATGGTACTAATACTTCACGTGATCTTGATTCTATCCCTCTCTTAATGCATCTCATCCAAGAAGCTTCTTCAGCTCTGACTGGATGGTGGGGAATGGAAAAATTTATATTCCTTGCAGACAGCTGGTCATTTGCCTTCCTTCAGAGAGTCTTTGAGGCCACTTGGAGGTTTATCTGTGCCCTCAGGGTCACCTGAGTGGTGCAAATGTGTGGGGAGCCTTCTTGGCTGCAGGATGTTTTCTGCCCTGCTGTCTCTTCACTGTTATTCCATTCCCCACCATCCAGTCAGAGCTGAAGAAGCTTCTTGGATGAGAAGTGAAACGTCTTCAAAGTCCAGTTGCCCCCTGAAAAAAAGCACCTTTGGGACAACCATGACCTGGATGACTGAGAACCTCCACAGACATTTAGCCTTATAGCACTCTCAACCTTGGCTACTTGAAGATACGTGGACTTCAATTACCAGAATTCTGAGGGTTGAGGTCCACACATCTTCAAGAAGGCTAAATGAAGACCAGGTAGCAATCTTCTGATGTTTGAAAGGGCTATCACAAGGAAACGAGCTTGGATTTATTCTCCATATACTATCTTGTCCTAATCATAGGACAACAACCACTTGGTGGGGATCCAAAGTCAAAATTTGAAGGAACTTCCTGAACAGGAGAGCTATGAAGCCATGGAACAGCTTGTGGGGGTCCATCACTGGAGATCTTCAAGCAAAGGCTCTTTATGTGGGCTGGTATCAGAATTTCAGGGTTGGATTAGATGACCTCCAAGGTTCCTTCCATCTTTACAAGTGCTTGAATATAAAATCCAAAGAGTCTAAATGACCTATTTCCAATTTCCAGATGTGTATGACGCAACTTCTTAAGATACATGAAATCTTTCCGTGCTCAGTTGATTTAAGAAGAGATGCTCCTGTTAAAAGTTATTTATAGCGACAGCATTTTTTTTCTGGGGCACTGCAGTGACTTTATGAATTTCCCCTGCAAAATCCCGGAGGGGAAAAAAAACCACAATCTATTATTCTCTTTCAATTCTGAACCATCGTACATCCCAGGTGACTGTCTGAAGCAAAATGTTTCATTTGATCTATTTAGGTTTCTTCTTATTCCAGGGTGGAATTAAAACATTGGGCCTCTGACACTGGAGATTTAAGTAATTCAACAGTGGAGGAATGGACAGATTTGGCTAATTAGTCCTTTATATTGTCAGTATTTAGAACAATATTACTTCTTCTGTAAAAAAATATGTTCAAGGGTCATGCTGTTGCACGTAGAGTGATAATTTAAATCAGGGATCTCTAAACTTGGAGCTGCAGACTTCAAATTCTGAGAGTTGAAGTCCACAAGTCTTTAAAAGGTGCCAAATTTGGAGAATCCCCCCCTGATTTAAAGTAACATTTTGGCACACAATGACGGAGAGAGAAGTCAGCCAACTGTAAAGAGAGAAATTTTTTCACAGGGTTGATCCAAATCAATGCGGAATTGTGGAAACTCACCTCTGAACAGGTTTTGAAGATGTCCATATGCTGCTTTGTGTCTTCCTTCCCGGTCAATTCCTTCAAGTCATGTCCAGAGGAGAAAACAGGCCCTTCGGCTTCAGAGAAGTTTGGAAAAAGAAGGAAATATTTGCACAGGATAGCACTATGATCTAGTTCACACAACACACTGAATTAGGGCATGCTTAACCGTGTTCTATAGAAAAACAACATCTGTGCTGGGTTCACGTGACATGTTGAATCTGAGCTGTCTGAGCTTGGTGGCTTCCTTGCAGACGTTTCATTACCAAACTAGGTAACAACATCAGTATCACAAGAGAGTGAGGTTTCCTCTTATTTTTATATACTACTGGTTTGCCCTGTCAATGTTAGTGGGTGTGTTCCTGGTGGCCCTTTGATTAAGCTGTTGTTTATTGTTAGCTTATTTGTCTCTGTTGGAAGTCCCTTGATTGGGGTATTGTTTTTATGTCTTGGTTTCGTGTTAATGTTGGCATTAATCTCTGCTCATGTGGGTGTTGATTGTTGGTGAGGAGGTGTTTTGGTCTCTGTATTTCCTTGGGGCTTTTTGATTGTGGTCATAGATGTTGTTTATCTCTATGTGCCTGTTGATGGCCGATTAATGGTTGGATTTTTGCTAATAGACAAGCCCAAACAAAACCGTATTATGGCTTAAGAGTGCTGTATGAACCCTGATTTTGGATGGCTGAATTCAACAAATAAAGGGGCTGACACAAAGAAGAGGGAGTCAAGCTATTTTCCAAAGTGCCTGAAGGCAGGACAAGAAGCAACGGGTAGAAACTAATCAAGGAGAGAAGCAACCTGGAACTAAGGAGAAACTTCCTGACAGTTAGAACAATTAACCAGTGGAACAACCTGCCTCCAGAAGTGGTGAATGCTCCAACACTGGAAGTTTTTAAGAAGAGACTGAACAGCCATTTGTCTGAAATGGTATAGGGTTTTCTGCCTGAGCAGGGGCTTGGACTAGATGACCTCCAAGGTCCCTTCCAACTTTACTATTATTATTATTAAGGCTTGGTGAGGACTCACACCCATGAAAGAACAGACTGGTGGACTAGTTTGGCCCAGGGTTATCCAACAGGATACTGCTTACGTTGTTATAACTGCCAAGGAACAGTTATAACGGTTAGTTCTCAATCTATGATCGCAACTGGGTCCAAAATTTGTTGAAACGTTTGTTAAGTGAGTTTTGCCCCATTTTATGACCGTTCTTGCCACAGTTGTTAAGAGAATCACTGCAGTTGTTAAATTAGTAACACAGTTGTTAAGTGAATCTGGCTTTCTGACTTTGCTTGTCAGAAGGCCTCAAAAGGGGATCACATGACCCCGGGACACCGCGACCGTCATTAATATGAGTCAGTTGCCAAGCGTCTGAATTTTGATCCCGCAGCCATGGAGATGCCGCAAAGGTCGTAAGTGTGAAAAACGGTCATATGTCACTTTTTTCATTGCCGCTGTAACTAAAAATCATGTGAATTTAAGAAAGGAGATTGCAGACACTGAGTCTCACAGACCCCATTTCAGACCAATGATAGTTAGACTCAAATGATTGAGGACTCTGCCAAATGCTCTCTTCATTCATTCACTGAGCAGGAGTTTGGACTAGAAGACCTCCAAGGTCCCTTCCAACTTTGTTATTCTATTCTATTCTATTCTATTCTATTCTATTCTATTCTATTCTATTCTATTCCATTCCATTCCATTCCATATTTTCTATTCTATTCTGTTCTGTTCTATTCTATATTAATTCTATTAATTCTATTCCTTATTCTATTCTATTTCTATTCCATTCTATCCTATTTCTATTCTATTCTATTCTATTCTATATTGTTCTATTCTATTCTATTCCATTCCATTCCATATTTTCTATTCTATTCTATTCTATATTAATTCTACTCCTTATTCTATTCCTTATTCTATTCCTTATTCTACTCTACTCTACTCTATTCTATTCCATATTTTCTATTCTATTCTGTTCTGTTCTATTCTATATTAATTCTATTCCTTATTCTATTCTATTCTATTCCTTATTCTATTCTATTTCTATTCCATTCTATCCTATTTCTATTCTATTCTATCCTATATTGTTCTATTCTATTCCATTCCATATTTTCTATTCTATTCTATATTAATTCTATTCCTTATTCTATTCCTTATTCTATTCTATTCCATTCTATTCTACTCATTTACTCTATTCTACTCTACTCTACTTAACTCCACTCCATTCCTTTTTCGAATATGGATGAAAAATATACCTGAAATGATAATGACGCGCAGATCCGTGCTGTCAATATTGTGCAAAATATCCTGACGGAGGGACTTCAGCATGGAGAGGGAGAGCGCATTTCTTTTGCCAGGATTGCTCAGAACAATGTTCCTGTAAAGAACAAATTAATGTTTATAAGAGGTCATGGAAAGCAGCTTAGTAGGAACGAGAATCCCTACAACAGGGGAGAGAAGGATTTTTTTTTTTCAATTTGAGGGCTGCTTCCCAAAGTGACTGTGGCTGGACCCCCAAATCAGTCTTTTGGAGGTGGGAGGTCTTTGTGGTATGAAATGGGTGCTTCTACGCCATGGAAAAAATAATTTCCTAAGATTATATAACATGGTTATTTAAAAAAAGTATGTTTTCTGCACGTTGGAAGCCGCACAGGTCCATAGGATTGGTTACGATCCTATTGCGGTTGGACATGCGAATCAGGAGTCGCATCCTGAACTCATATAGTTTTGTCTTTTCCTATTATTTTTGTAAGGTGACGATGATAAGATGATTTTGGATCAATCGTGAACATCTGTTAAGGATGGATGGGTTCTTCTTGGCAACATCCCTGATAATTGAAATCTGTTAAGGAATCAAAAATAGTGGCTGGTTTGAGCATGAGGATTAACCCAAAGGATGGCTGGCTCAGGAATTCTGGGAGTTGAAGTCCACAAGTCATAAAAGAGCCAAGGTTGCCTACCCCTGGTATAGGTTCTCCTGCCCGAGCAGGGGGCTGGACTAGAAGACCTCCAAGGTCCCTTCCAGCTCTATTCTATTCTATTCTATTCTATTCTATTCTATTCTATTCTATTCTATTCTATTCTATTCTATTCTATTCTACTCTACTGTACTCTATTCTATTATTTTTTTAAAGAAAATTTTATTGATTTTCTAATTTTACATTTAAATATTTAAAAAGCAACGTGGCGGCTGAGTTAATCGATAATTCAGTAACATACAAGTATCGTTAGTACAAGTCTCAAACTACTACATTAAATATTTCCTCTCTTTTCCCCTTAGTATTTACTGTCTTATATTTAAACTAATACAATTCTTATTATATCGATTAAATAAAAATAACTTCCTTACATTCATCAATAATTTTTAGTTTATACATATCCCAGTTATTTTAACATTCAATCTTTATAGACAAGCAATGTCCTAATTAGTTTTTCCCAATTTTTAGTTTCCCATTAATATTCTATTCTATTCTATTCTATTCTATTCTATTCTATTCTATTCTATTCTATTATCTTTCTCCTCTTCTGTATGTGTTTATTGAGAAGAAAGTTAATTTAAAAAATGGCCAGAAGGGCACCAGAAGCCTCAAAGCCATGTTTAATCATGCCAAGGAGGGAATCGGCCGTGAAGATTTCTGTTGTGGGGCAATGCCCACAAGTAGGCAGTGGTGGAGAAGTAGTGGTGGCGGTATATCACCAGTGGATGAGGGCCCGTGGTGGGACAGCTGGGTTAGAAACCCGGGGTGAAATGGACAAGATCAGGTGGCCACGATGAATTGTCCCATTCCATACACGACCTATATGGCAGCCTATCGTAGGATCCAGCGGGCTCACAACAATTCATAAAACGCAGTTAAAGACATACCCAGGAATTAGACCAGGGGTCTTCAAACTTGGCCCTTTTATGACTTGTGGACTTCAACTCCCAGAATTCCTCAGCCAGGCACGCTGGCTGAGGAATTCTGGGAGTTGAAGTCCACAAGTCATAAAAGAGCCACGTTTAAAGACCCCCGAATTAGACCAAACATCCTCACAGCCTTAACATTGCCTGGTTTTATGAATGATGATGTAACCATTTGCAGGTTGTCAAACCTGTTGGTTCCTTGATTGAATAACTGATAATTGCTCTTGTGTTTGGAGTTCACTGATTCGAATCAAATATAATTTGCAAGTTGAGGTGGTTTTTTTTCTGAAGGAGATGGCTAGGGATTGATTTGGCCCCAAACCAATGAATACATGGTTTGCAAAGGGGATTTTCTGATTTTTGAGGTAATTTCAAAAGAGAGCTTCCCAGATAATAAACTCAGGCAAAAATTGGCCTCACTTCTGAATCACTTTTTCAAATGTTTTCTCCACGCTAAATTTAATCCACTATTAATTCATGCCCTTTTCTGCTCCCCTCCCTGGCCCAGTTCAGTTCACTCACTTTTTCAGAAACTTGATCATTATCTTAATAGTTCCAAAAAAGAACTTTCTCGTGCATTCACTGCTATTAATGATTAATTAATTGTGCTGAGGGGGGGCTGTTTTTGAAAAAAACCTTGTTGCTAAATTTGCAATTGGTAAGCTTGACTTTGTTTTAGGACGTTATGTGATTCCATTCCAAATATTTAGTTAATGGTTTGATAGCTGGTATTGATTCAGGTGCTGTAAAAATATAATTCAGTACAGGTAGTCCTTGACTTATGACCATCTATTTAGAAATAAGCTTTAGGACTATTCAAAGTTACAAGCGCTGAAAAAAATGACTTACAACCAGTCCTCACAGTTACGACGTCCTTATGTTCCAATGATCAAAATTGGGGCATTTGAAAATTGGCATGTATTTATGACAGTTGCAGCGTCCTGGGGTTGTGTGATCACCAATTGTGACTTTCCCAGCCAAGTCAATGGAGGAATCTGGATTCACTTAACAACTGTGAAATTCACTTAATGACCAGTTGTTTTGCTTAAAGAACATGGCATAAAAAGTTGTAAAATCGGGTGCAAATCACTTAACCACAGAAATTCCAGTCCCAATTCCTCAGTCGAGGACTACCCATAACTGGGTTATGGAGGTTGTACAAAATGCATTTTATTAGCATGTATTTGGTGGGCTGTCACCTGACTTCTACTTGGATCAGCCAGGAGTGAATTTGCACAGTTGTACTTTACTACATGGTGTAAACCCAGTCATTATAGCATGTGAAAAGAGGCATTGGTTTAAACCAGGGGTGGGCAACTCTGGCAACTTTACAACCTATGGACTTCAACTCCCAGAAGTCCCTGCTGGCTCTGGAGTTCCGGAAGCTGAAGTCCACAGATCATAAAGTTGCCATAGTTGCCTACTCCTGGTTTATGAGGTGTTGCCAGGTTGTGTGTGTGTGATTCTGGTCCTCCCTTAGGTATGAAACCACGGGGGGGGGGCTTTCTGTCAGGGGCTTTCTGTCAGTCGTTACCTCAGCCCAACCCATCTCACAGGGTCGTTGTGTGGTAATAGGAGAAAACATTATATCTACACCGAGTTGTACAATAAAAAACCAATGATATCATTGTAATTACTCTTTCACATCTAGCTGTGGGCATTTGCCCATTGCGAGAACCGAGTCAATTACCAGCATATTCAAGAATTAGGCAAACACAAAATCTGTTTCCTTTGGAAATGGCACTCTCCAGATTCTGGGTTGCACCCAGTTGCAGGAGGGCCTCTGACCCAGGAAGGCAACCTTATCATTAATGCGGGGTCTTCAAACTTGGCCACTTTAAGACTTGTGGACTTCAACTCCCAGAATTCCTCTGGCTGGCTGAGGAATTCTGGGAGTTGAAGTCCACAAGTCTTAAAGTGGCCAAGTTTGAAGACCCCTGCATTAAGGCAAGGACGGCATTGCAATCTGTTCTCTTTAAATAAGTATTTTTTTCCCCAGGCTGGCTGAGGAATTCTGGGAGTCGAAGTCCGCCCCTCCC
>NW_015388500.1:197817-202196 GCF_001527695.2 Protobothrops mucrosquamatus
GTCTCTTCTTAAAAACTTCCAGTGTTGGAGCATTCACCGCTTCTGGAGGCAGGTTGTTCCACTGGTTAATTGTTCTAACTGTCAGGAAGTTTCTCCTTAGTTCCAGGTTGCTTCTCTCCTTGATTAGTTTCCATCCGTTGCTTCTTGTCCTGCCTTCAGGCGCTTTGGAGAATAGCTTGACTCCCTCTTCTTTGGGGCAACCCCTGAGATATTGGAACTAGAATGCATTTAAAAAGCCACCTTTGTTAATATAAATGATTTAATAACTTATAAATTACTGTAAATGACACACACATCCAGACACACACACACAATATTCCTCCTCCTATTTTCCCTTCCACAACAACCTTGTGAGGTGGCTTGGGTTGAGAGACGGACTGGCCCAAAGTCACTCAGATGGCTTTCATGGCTAAGGCGGAAGTAGAACTCACAGTCTCCTGGTTTCCAGCCTGGTGCCTTAATTATCAAACCAAGTTGTACTCATATAAGTTTACTAAGTCTATCAAGATATCAAATTTAGATGAATTCAAATGAAAATAGTGGAGGGAAAGGGAAGAGAAAAAAGTGTAGGGTAAAGAGGAAAATAAAAACCCATTGACTTAAAACCCTTTTTAGTGCAACAGAATAAGGTAATAACTTTGCAACCTCGGCTGTTTAATTTTACATAGTAAAATGTGCTAGCCATTTCTATAACAACAGGCTTATCTAATCAAAAAACCCAAAGTCAAAAGTTTCATTTTTTCCCATCTCAAAATTTAGAAGCGGTTTCCAAGTAGAAACAAAAGTTGGATGTGTTCTTTGATTAAGGCAGCCAATTTAGCCACCTCTGCTAGTTTCATCAGTTTTTCCAGCCAATTATCCATTGTGGGAATCAAAGTATCTTTCCGTTTTTGTACATAAAGCATCCTTGCTGCTGTCGACATTGTACCGTAACAGCAAGTCCCAATTTTTTTTTCAAGTTCTTTATCCACTAAGCCTAAAAGAAAAGTCTCTTTTTAGTTTTATATTCACTTTAAGAATCTTAAATATGAATCTTACTCCAGCATTTCTACCAAACTCATAGTTCAGTGGTGGCGAATCTTTTAGAGACCGAGTGCCCAAACTGCAACCCAAAACCCACTTATGTATCGCCGGGTGCAGGATGGGTGTGGCAGACTGGGTAGGCGTGGCCACTGGATGGGTGTGGCTGCAGTAGTCATGGCAGACTGGGTGGGCATGGCCGGGGTGAGTGCGGCCACCTCGATGTTGCTTATGGGGAGGGACACCTGTGGGAGACGGGCAGGGCAGGGTTGGGGGAGATCCAGGGGATCTCTGGCAGGTGGGATGGTGGGCTCCCCAATGGCGGCTCCAGGCTGGCTGGCCTTAGGCCAGTGATGGCAAACTTTTAGAGACCACGTGTGCTGGGGCGATGGCGCGTACTCACAGAGAGGGTTCCGCGTGCCGCCTCTGACACGCGTGCCATAGGTTCGCCACCACTGTCATAGTTGCTCTGTGAGGGCAGTGGGCGGTGCCCAAATCTGATGTATAAACATAAATGAATAAAATTTATTTTATTTATCGTTTTAATAAATAAATATTAAATCTGATATATAAAAATAAATGAATAAAATTCATTTTATTTATCGTTTTAATAAATAAATGTTATTTTATCATCCAGCATTACTTTGCATAGGGAGATGGACAGCATATGAGTGTAATAAACAAACAATATGTCAACCGTGGTTTGCCATCGCCTTCTTCTGGAATGTACTCTTAGCTTCCCAAGAGAGGGTGTCAAAGGTTTTGGCCAGAGATGTATTGTTTTCTTTCGGCTATACAGGTTCAGCTGCCACTGACTCACCGATCCATAGAGGTCAGTGGAGTTTCTGTTTCCCTCCTACTTTTGCTCCCTGTTGTGTCCTAAGGCAGATGACCGTAGCAATTTCATGGCAATGGCAAACAAGTAAGTCAATGGATTCAGTGGATTCCTTCCCTATTTGGGGGGGACGGACGGACCCCATTTCTACTCTTGAAAATGCTTTCCCCATTCTGGGGTCTCCTACTGAATCTGAGAGTTACTCATTGTAAGTCCCTCCAAATCCAGCTGCTTTGAAACCTGTCACCCTATCACAGAGGGATAGAATCAAGATCACGTGACGTGTTAATACCACTTTACAAGGCCTTGGTAAGGCCACACTTGGAATACTGCATCCAGTTTTGGTCACCACAATGTAAAAAAGATGTTGAGATTCTAGAAAGAGTGCAGAGAAGAGCAACAAAGATGATCAGGGGACTGGAGGCTAAAACATATAAGGAACGGCTGCTGGAATTGGGTATGTCTAGTTTAATGCAGAGAAGGACGAGGGGGGACATGATAGCAGTCTTCCAATATCTCGGGCTGCTACAAAGAAGAGGGAGTCAAGCTATTCTCCAAAGCGCCTGAAGGCAGGACAAGAAGCAATGGGTGGAAACTAACCAAGGAGAGAAGCCACGTAGAACTAAGGAGAAACTTCCTGACAGTTAGAACAATTAATCAGTGGAACAACCTGCCTCCAGAAGCTGTGAATGCTCCAACACTGGAAGTTTTTAAGAAGAGATTGGACAGTCATTTGTCCGAAATGGTATAGGGTTTCCTGCCTGAGCAGGGGATTGGACTAGATGACCTCCAAGATCCCTTCCAACTTTATTATTACTATTACTATTATTATTATTATTATTATTATTATTATTATTATTATTATTATTATTATTATTATTATTATTATTATTATTATTATTATTATTATTGTTGTTGTTGTTGTTGTTGTTGTTGTTATTATTATTATTATTATTATTATTATTATTATTATTATTGCTTTGGTTTGCCTTCACACATGCACCACCCTATCACTGGTAGTGGTTGGCTCTTTGCAGTGCCCCCTGTCTTCCAGATTGAAAATTGCAGCAGTAATGGAGGAGTGATGTAGTAGCAGCTTAGCAGGCCAAATTTGCCTTTCTCTAGGGCTGCACTATAGCCAAACTCAGTGTGTTAATTGTTCTCTGGTGAGCTGGTGTTACTGTTGCCTTTTAATGCTGCAAGAAAATCTAAAAAATAAAATCTGGGTTTATCTGCTTTATATTTCTTGGTGGTTGGGCTAATAAGTCTGGGCAATCTTTTTTTCCCATTGCTGCAATATTTCCCACTTTTTTCCCCCTCATTTGGGCCAGCCTTCCTGGATTGCTGTAAGGCCAAAATGTGAAGAACTGACTGGATTCACAATTTATGTTAAGACTTTGTCCACATCCAAAGTTGTGTTTTTCTTTGTGTTCCCACTGATGGCTGAATGTATCATGCAACATCAGAAATAGTGGGTTAAATAAGCAGATTGTGATTATATTATGTCAAGGCTTTCACACCTCTAAGTTTCCCAAAAAGACGTTTCAGGCAAGGTGTCAAAACGAAAGGAAACCCCAGAATCACTTATCTCCCTGTTTGCTTTTTCAGTGACTGTGTAGGGTTATTTTATTTTATATGCTTTATGCTCAAGTGCAAATGATAGGGCTGATCGTTAAAGGGAGGCATTTGTTTTTCAAACACGGCAACTTTAAGATGGGTGGACTTCAACTCCCAGATTTCCTCAGCCAACATGGCAAGCTAGGGAATTCTGGGAATTGGAGTCTATACCGAGCAATATCCTGCAGCTGTTCGCGCAAGAGGCGGGGCCTCTCCGCGCTTTTGACTGAAGATGGCAGAGCTGCTTAAGGAAGCCGTATCGCGAAGTAGGAGCTGGTTTTGCCACGCCGGCGCGCCGTAGCCTCCTTGGAATGCAAAATGGCGCCCTGCTTGGGAACGCCCTCGACGCTGCCAGGCGGCGGCGTGCGGCCAGGAGCCGAGGCTTTCCCTGGCCCGAGCCCGGCGGGCGGGGGAGCGTTGTCATGGCAGCGAGGAGTAGGTGTCACACCGGGCCACTTCCTGGTTGGAGGCCAAGGTCCTGGCCGCTGAGCTGGGAAAAGCACCGCGGGGCGGCGGTGGAGGCGGACGGAGGCGCGGGAAGGCGGTGAAGGCCGAGGCGGCGAGGTGAGGACGAGGGAGCTGAGGAAGCCCCCAGGAGCCCTTCTCCCCCCCCCGCCCGTTATGCTTTGGATCCGGCCAGCGTGGAAGGGGGAGGAGGTGGACCGCTCCATTCCTGGAAAAGAGGGGTGCGCGCGAGGGGCTGCTTCTTCACAGCGGCCGGGAGGCGTGGCCAGCCCAAGACGGCGCGGGCTTTTCCGGGCAGAGGGAGGGGAAAGCGACCCTTTATTCGGCCTTCCCTTCGAGGGAGGCGTGGAGCCGGGCTGAGGCTGCCCCTCTCGGGCCCCCCTCGTTTTGAGGAGGGGGAGGCGCCCCTGCCCTCCATTCACGGTGGGTTTGAGAGGGGTGG
>NW_015388500.1:202937-207055 GCF_001527695.2 Protobothrops mucrosquamatus
GAGGAGGAGGAGGAGGAGAACTGTGGGATCCTTGGTTGTCTCTGAGCTTGACTTTTCTTGCAGACGTTTCATGACCCAGCTAGGTAACATCATCAGGGCTAGAAGGGAATGGGGTTTGTAGAGAGGAGGAGGAGGAGGAGAAGGAGGAGGAGGAGGAGGAGAACTGTGGGATCCTTGGTTGTCTCTGAGCTTGACTGTTTTCTTGCAGACGTTTCATGGCCCAGCTAGGTAACATCATCAGGGCTAGAAGGGAATGGGGTTTGTAGAGAGGAGGAGGACAACTGTGGGGTCCTTGGTTCTCTCTGAACTTTACTGTTTTCTTGCAGACGTTTCATGACCCTGCTAGGTAACATCATCAGGGCTAGTAAGGAGTGGATACAAACTGAGAGCAAGCCCCACTCCCTTCTAGCACGGATGATGTTACCTAGCTGGGTCATGAAACGTCTGCAAGGAAATCGCCAAGCACAGGGAGCACCAAGGAGCCCTCATTTCATCCCTGAGCTACAAATATTCTGCTTTATTATTGTGAGAAGACTTCCTGGCGAGGAGGAAGAAGGGAAAACCTTCAAAAGTTGGGCAGGCAGGTGGCCCTTTGATGAATGGACCACCTCTGGGTTAACAGCAGGGCAGTGGAGGAAGAGGGGAGGGCATGGCTGGTTGGGGGAATTCTGGGAGATGAAGTCCCCCCCCCAATCTTAAAAGGCTCTGAGAAGGAAAAAAAGCTGTGCTTAACACCCTCTGGATACCCTTTCTTGTTTAGGAAGGGAGCTGTCCATTAACTTTGGGGGGGGGGAGAGGCTCCTTTCCAACAACACCCCCCCCCCCCCCAAAAAAAAAAATCCTCAGCAGAATTTGAGACTTTAGCTCTGGAGGCTACTTGGTTTCGCTTAGAAAAGATGCTGATGGTTCATGTTTTTGTCCTTCCTTCCTGGATGGATTTATTCCCTCCTTTGGGAACTGGGATTCGGCTGCTGAATATGTTGCCGACTCGAAGGGCTGTTTGAGAGTAAGAAGCCATGAGCGCATCACAATATCATTCCTTGAAGTTTGGGGGTGGCTTAAAAAAAATAATAATCCAGGCTTTCCAACGTCTGTTGCAAAGAAAGGTTTCTTTTAAATGAAGTGGAGGGGAATTGGGGGGTGTTGTGTTAAATTTATTGAAGAACTCTTTCAGCTCAATTCTGTGTGCTTGAAAGATTTTGTAGGTTTTGCTCTGCAGCGTCATCTGTATTTCCTAGAGAGAATAAGCTCCAGTAGGAAAGCTGGCTTTGAGTAACATGCATGGAGTTAGTAGTTTACATTCTTGTACCACTGAACAATACAGATAGTCTTTGACTTATGACTTTGATTTATGGAATTGAGATTGAAATTACAGTTATAAGTCATTGTAGTTGTAAATGGAGGTATCACATGGCTAGACTTCATTGTTTGGGCATTTTTTGCAGTGGCTATTAAGGAAACACTGGTCATTAAGTGTACACTGGTTGTTAAGCAAATTAATTTTATCCTGTGGGGGTTTTTTTGCCAGAAACTGATGTAAAACATTGAAAATTGCCACATTACCATGAGATGATGCAAAGGGTCGTAAAAGTGAGTCAGTTGCTAAATGCCCAAAATCCAATCCCATGACCATAAGAGTCATTGTGTGGCCACTGTAACTTGGAAATTGGATTGTAATTAGCTTTTGGAGCTTCTGTGGTAATTATGAACTGTTGGTAAATGACTGGTCATAAATTGTGGACTATCTGTAAAGATAAAGCATCCTTCCGGTTGAACTGGACCTTGTGAAATCATGAAAGACCATTTAGCTTTTTTCTGTTCTGGCTTGTGGCCCTGGGATTGCCAGGTGTGTCTCATCCAAAAACAACCTAATTTCAATCAGAATAGAGCTGGAAGGGACCTTGGAGGTCTTCTAGTCCAGCCCCCTGCTCAAGCAGGAGACCCTACACCATTTCAGACAAGTGACTGTCCAGTCTCTTCTTAAAAACCTCCAGTGATGAAGCATCCACAACTTCTGAAGGCAATCTGTTCCACTGTTAGGAAGTTTCTGCTTAGTTCCAGGTTGCTTCTCTCCTTGATTAGTTTCCATCCATTGCTTCTTATCCTGCCTCCAGGCCTGCTTGTCCTAAGTTATAGAATATATAAGTATTAAAAGGGATTTTGGAGATCATTTAATGGAGTGTTTTTCAACTTCATACTGGCTGGATGATCCTGGGAGTTGAAAGCCTGACATCTTAAAAGGTTGAACTGGTGCAAGCCCCTGCCAATTGCAGGTTTCCACTGCTATATCTTTTTTTTTAAACTCAACCCTAAGATTAGTAGGAGCTGCCACCTGCTATTTGAATAGAAATTTTAGTAATTTAACTGCCAAGACCTGATGATCTTCATTTTTTTCTCTGAAGCTCATGACTTGGCAGCTAGGAGATGCAGTTTGCCCTGTGACTCTTTGATATGTAAATACATTGAAACTGAATTGAGAGGAGGGAGTGTCTTTTGGAAATTTTTGGTACCTGTTTCGCTTGTAAGATATTTAGAAATGGCTATTGAAGGGTAGCGAGTGTATTGTGTTAGTTGTAACTTGAAATATTTGTTGCATTTATTATAATGGAACTGGATCAGGATAGCTTTTCTGCACAGCTTTCTTCTATGTTCTGTTCAGATTTTTTTCTTTCTTTCCAGAAGGCTGCTCTTTTTTTATTCAATTTTTAAGTTGCTTCAATCTTCCATGCATCTCTAGCTGATGTATAACATCAGCTAAGTAAAAAAAAAAAAGTTAAAATAAAAGCAAGCACTAGGACCCATTAGTGCAGTGGTTCTCAACCTGTGGGTCGGGACCCCATTTGGGGTCGATCGACCATTTCATGGGGGTCGCCAAGCAAGGCTGTCCGCCATTTTTTTTGTCCGCCATTTTTTTGTCCGCCATTTTTTCCCCCTTTTCCGGCGGGTGCCTTACCTCCCTTGGGCTGGGCCAGCTGGTGGTCGGCCTGCTCCGTCTCTGCCACTTGCCAGCTACGCCTCGGCCAGCGCAGGGGGCGGAACCACGCATGCTCGGCGCTCCCGGGCAGGGAAAGTCCTCGACTTACGACCGGTTGGGTAGTCCTCGACTTACGACCAGTTTAGTCCTCGACTTGCGACCGGTTTAGTCCTCGACTTACGACCGGTTTAGTCCTCGACTTACGACCGGTTGGGGTCGCGGCATTAAAAAGGTTGAGAACCACTGCATTAGTGGAAGCCAAAATATGTGTTCTGTTTTACATTGGGAGACAGTGTTGTCAGGTGCTTTGATCATCTTTTTAAAACATTTTGGGTTGCCTTATGGCTTTTATGTTATGTTATTCTATCCACCTGTTTTGTTAGCTGCCCAGAGTTATTTTGGCAAGGTGGACAGCTGTGTGAATTCAGTAAATAAATAAAGCTTGAGTTAACAATGGAGAGCTATATTCTTGTACGGGGAGGGAGGAAATATCAGAACCAAGCAAACACAGTGTCAAGGAGTGCTCAGGATTAGTTATTTAAGAAAATTTATATGGCCACCCAACTTACTCTCAGTGACTCCAGGCAGCTTGCGAACATAAAAGCCCAATGCAAGAACAAGGAAAGAGCAATAATGCATAGGCCTCTTGGCAACAGCAATCACACTCTTAAAGTGTGATTGAGCTTAATGGGCTCAGTCACACTCTGGTGTCCCCGGGGCCCACGTTTTCAAGGCCTTGTGAAAAAGCATCAAAGTGGGGACCAATCTTATCTTCCTGGGGATGAAGTTCCACCTGATGCATTATGTCATGTTCTGCGTGATGTATTGTGGCAGGAAGCCTGTTTTAAAGGCTTTCCTAAATGACAACAGTGTTAAGCTTGATTTAGAGTTGGGCGCAGCTGCGTGTAGGCCTCTCTGTATACCTACACTGATACGTAAGTGTAGTTTGCAGATGGTTGCAGGTGGGCTGATGTTCACACCTCTCAAATCCCAGCTGCGTCTTGTGCAAAGGTTTGCATCCTGTGTGCTGATTGTTTGATCCGACTTCCTGTCCTGTTTCATTTCATCCTGACAGAACAATTAACCAGTGGAACAACCTGCCCCCAGAAGCGGTGAATGCTCCAACACTGGAAGTTTTTAAGAA
>NW_015388500.1:207577-208577 GCF_001527695.2 Protobothrops mucrosquamatus
TTTGCAGATGGTTGCAGGTGGGCTGATGTTCACACCTCTCAAATCCCAGCTGCGTCTTGTGCAAAGGTTTGCATCCTGTGTGCTGATTGTTTGATCCGACTTCCTGTCCTGTTTCATTTCATCCTGACAGAACAATTAACCAGTGGAACAACCTGCCCCCAGAAGCGGTGAATGCTCCAACACTGGAAGTTTTTAAGAAAGAGACTGGACAGCCATTTGTCTGAAATGGTATAGGGTTTCCTGCCTGAGCAGGGGGTTGGACTAGATGACCTCCAAGGTCCCTTCCAACTTTATTGTTGTTGTTGTTGTTGTTGTTGTTCTACAAATATTCGTTCTGGCTGGTGGAATGCCTCCTAGCCAGAACGAACATTCGCAGATGTATGCAACAGCTAAGCAACCATCTCTGGACGATAGAAACACTGATGTCCGGTGATGAAGTCTATCCAGGCCTTTAGGAGACATGCAAATTTTGGAGGAGACATTATCCCACCGAGCGTGTGTGACCGCAGAAAGGCCACATCTTGGGTTTAGCTCTTAATGGGACCCACATACATACCTGGAGAAAAGTGGTCCCACTGATAACATCGGTTGACTTTGAAATTTGGACATAGGGTCTCATTTTATAGAGCTAGCTTTGGATAAGTCATAAACCTGCACGTTAAAAAAAAAAGGCTGGCTGTAGTGAAAATTAGAATCTAAATTAGCGCAGGTGTTTCAGAAAAAAATGTATTGTCTGCTTATATATCTTATGTGTTTGTCAGGAACAGTTTTCAAAGTGCAGAGAATCTATCATTAGCTGTAGAATCTATTTATGGCCCTCTAATGGGCAGTGAACTATGCATAGGAGTAATCCTTATTTAGAAACGAAGGAGGGTTGTTTCCTAGAGATTTGCACTGTTAATGACAATGATTTAGTAAATCCAAGGTAGTATATATTTCTGAGAATAGTACTTAAATGGACGATGTCTGGAAATGTGTATGAAAAGCAGAGAAAATAGGA
>NW_015388500.1:209454-223291 GCF_001527695.2 Protobothrops mucrosquamatus
GAATCTATTTATGGCCCTCTAATGGGCAGTGAACTATGCATAGGAGTAATCCTTATTTAGAAACGAAGGAGGGTTGTTTCCTAGAGATTTGCACTGTTAATGACAATGATTTAGTAAATCCAAGGTAGTATATATTTCTGAGAATAGTACTTAAATGGACGATGTCTGGAAATGTGTATGAAAAGCAGAGAAAATAGGATTTGAGGATTTACTTCAGGCTCTGAATGTGAAAAGGAGTTCTGCATGATAGAGATTTCATTTATTTTCTGATGGCTTCTACACTGGTTATAAAATCTGGTACTTTGGGGCAAAAGCTGACTTGTTTTGCCCTCTTGATGTGTTGAGACGACATTTCCCAGAATTCCAGCCACTATGGCCGTTGCGGACATAAGTGGTCATTTCTGTAGCTGCTGGATCACAGCTATCTTTATTTTATTTCCCCGGCTTATATGGCACTGATTATAATTGAAGCTAAGCTCCATTCACACCTAATGCAATAATTGGATTAAAAACAAAATACGCCAAAAAATCTCCCACGGTCTCTGTCAAAATATCCCAGGCACTGCTACCAACCGATCACATATATAACATTTCTTTCTTACAATATAGAGCATTTTAGATCTCAAAGGCATGCTTTTGGAAAATTGATTGCTTTTGGAAAAGTTTTGAAAATTCAGGAGATTTAAAAGGCACAGCTTAGAACAGGGGTCTTCAAACTTAGCCCTTTTATGACTTGTGGACTTCCAGAATTCCTCAGCCAGGCACGCTGGCTGAGGAATTCTGGGAGTTGAACCACAAATCATAAAAGGGCCAAGTTTGAAGAACCCTGGCTTAGAAAGACCTATCGTACGTTATTTAAAAAAAACCCCAAACCTTAAATTTTACTGATTTAATAAAAAGGTCCCGTACTTGTGTGAAAGTTACACTTTGCTAAGAGACATCACCTGGGCTAAAAGAGCACTTGCTTTCAGATGTTGGGTGGAGTTGCAGTTAATATCTGTAGTAGCCCAACTCTGCAGAACCCATTTTTAGCATCGTATAATTTGGCGAAGTCTCTTCGGATGTTTCTCATGTGTCTGCGTCAAAATTATAGCTTCAGACAGACACCTTGGAGTACGATAAACGCCAAAGTAGGGTGCAGGTGTTGTGTCCAGCAGATGATTATCCAAAATCTCAGTTTGCAGGAAAAAAAAGCAACATCTTTCTAATGAACGACCTGCCTGCTTTTGCAGCAGTTCCGTGATGAATAGAAAATGCTGTGTGAGAATTAATGTAATCCCGGAGCTGTGTCTTTGAGTAAAAAAGAGTCTTTTCTGCTTTTAGCATATTGGGACTAGAGATGGTTCATTGTGCCTTTGATATAGGTAGCATTCTTCTGCAGCAAACATATACAAGTCCTTCTCGACTTGCGATCATAATTGAGCCCAGAATTTATGTTGCTGAGCAGTTGTTGTTTGGTTATGTTGCTGCAGTTGTTGTTTTGCCCCATTTTACAACTTTTCTTGCCACAGTTGTTAAGTCAGGAGTCCTCAACCTTGGCAACTTTAAGACTTGTGGAATTCTGGGAGTTGAAGTCCACAAGTCTTAAAGTTGCCAAGGTTGAGGACCCCTGTGTTAAGTGAATTGCTGCAGTTGTTGAGCTAGTAACACAATTGTTAAGTCAATTTGGCTTTCCCTGTGACTTTTCTTACAAGCAAAAGGGGATCACACAACCCCGGGACACTGCGACCGTCGTAAGTATGAGTCAATTGCCCAGCATCTGTGTTTTGTTCACGTGACCATGGGGATGCTGCATTGGTCACGAGTGTGAAAAACGGTCATCTAACTCACTTTTTTCAGGGCTGTTTGTAACTGAACAGTCACTAAATGAACGGTTGTAAGTCAAGGATTAGCTGACTCTAGCACATTGTCACAATAGCAATCAGGCATTGAATCTCAATTCTTTAGAAATAACTGAAAAACTCTAGTTTTTTGCTTAAAATTCCACAGCAACAGCTAGGGCCAGGGGTAGGCAACCTTGGCTCTTTTATGACTCGTGGACTTCAACTCCCAGAATTCCTGAGCCAGCCATGCTGAGGGGAAAGGGAGAGGTTTCCATGCTTAGCCATGCTGGCTCAGGAATTCTGGGAGTTGAAGTCCACGAGTCATAAAAGAGCCAAGGTTGCCTAGCCCTGAGCTAGTCTGTTTCCTTAAAAACAAACTGAAACCCCTAAAGCTTCAAGAGGGAAAAAAAAATCAGCAGTCAGCATTTTTATTATAGCAGGAGCAACATACATACATACATACATACATACATACATACATACATACATACATACATACATACATACATACATACATACATACATACATATATATGCTCTAAACCAGTACAAGTGAGAGTGCTATTATAGTACTGCATCAGTATGGTTGAAGAGAGAGTAAATAAAAAGCCCGCACAACTGTTATCTACAAAGAATTTGTCCAAAGTAGCGGAAAGGTGAATGGAATAAAATGCATTTATTTCTGCCAGAGTTTGCAGTGCTGTCCTTCATTATTGAAGTTTCCATTAGTACAAGATTTCTCTCATTTACTTCATGCGGTGACAGACTAAAGATCAAAATTCTGAATATTAATGAATAGTCTGTTGTAGTATGCAACTAGCTGTATGGGTGAAAGCGTATTAAAGATATCCCATTAATTGCTGTTACCTAGTCAGTTAATTCACATGTGCTTGTCTAAGGTCAAGAGAATGTACTTACCAAAAACAGACAGGAAAGGTAGATCATTTTATAGATCTCTTGAAATTATGCAATGGAAAGGGAGTGAGGAACAATTTTCTACAG
Source organism: Protobothrops mucrosquamatus (assembly GCF_001527695.2). Classification (NCBI taxonomy): domain Eukaryota; kingdom Metazoa; phylum Chordata; class Lepidosauria; order Squamata; family Viperidae; genus Protobothrops; species Protobothrops mucrosquamatus. The sequence goes on from NW_015388500.1 coordinate 212,280, forward strand.
TAATTTCTAGCAAAATCAATATATTTTTTTTGTATAAGGTTTTATTTATTTATTTATTTTACAGAATTCAATAGTAATCATTCAACAAAACGTGTTGTCTGAGTATCTTATTCACTAATCCAAATTAAATTCCTAATCCCTAAATCTTTTCTCCAACCGTGGATAAAATAGGTCCCAAGTTTGAAAATATTCTGCTCCTTCTTCTTTTTCTTTTGACCTTAAAAGTAAGTCTGCCCATTTCGCAAAATCAATATTTTGTTCATTTATTATAGCAGAGCTTTCATGGATCACAGTTCATTTCATCCTGTTCACAGCTGTTATGGGCTGTGATCTAGAATTATTATTTTTTTTGTAACAAGAAATGCGTTGGTTCTTAGGTTGACATAAATCCTTTATCGTTAGTATAAAATAAACAATTTATGAAAATTGGCTGTGCTTATACAGTATATTTGTAATTGGCACTTATACACCACTTTTCTGCTACCACTCAGTATTATTTTATCTTACCAAACCAATAATAGTGTTCTGGAAAACATCGGCCACAAAAAAACTTAGCTTTCTTTTCATGGAGGGATCTTAGCTGAGTTTTCTTGAATAGTAATAGGAGTAGACTAGTGTTTGGTGGGCAGGACCACACTTAATATTTTTAGGAGAGTTGAGAGCTGCAAATGGGTTGGGGCTGCATCATACACATGGAGGTGTATAAGATGGTTTCTTTGGGTGGAGAGCGGGATGTTTCTGTTCAGCGTGCCTGGCTGAGGAATTCTGGGAGTTGAAGTCCACAAGTCATAAAAGGGCCAAGTTTGAAGACCCCTGATTTGGGGCAATGAACTGAATGGAAGACCTTTCAGAGATGGGTCTAGGTCAGGGGATAGGGAACCTTGGCTCTTTTATGACTTGTGGACTTCAACTCCCAGAATTCCTGAGTCAGCATACAATTTTCCGTTGTAAATAGACACATAGACATTAATAGACTATTAGAAAGGGACTATCACTCAGCCCAAAAAGGAACAAAAAGACCCAAGCATCGCTCCATCAGCAATCACATAGATTAACTCCAAGGTTAACATCAGACCAACAGTCAAGTAAGCAATACCCCAATCAAGAAACTACCAAGGAAGTCAACAGCAAAGAACCCAATCAAAGAATTTCTAAGACCGCCCCCACCAACACTGACAGGCAAGCCACTAGAATACAAAACTGACAGCAAACTGCACTCCTTACTAGCACTGATGATGTTACCTAGTTTGGGTGATGAGACATCTGCAAGAAAACAAAGAAGATCAGAGAGCACCAAGGACCCCTCATTTCAACCCTGAACTACAAATATTCTCCTTTATTATGGTAATAAATATAATTACACATCAGGTTTAATAATAATAATAATAATAATANTTCACCGCTTCTGGAGGCAGGTTGTTCCACTGGTTAATTGTTCTAACTGTCAGGAAGTTTCTCCTTAGTTCTAGGTTGCTTCTCTCCTTGATTAGTTTCCATCCGTTGCTTCTTGTCCTGCCTTCAGGCGCTTTGGAGAATAGCTTGACTCCCTCTTCTTTGTGGCAGCCCCTGAGATACTGGAAGATCATGTCACCCCTCGTCCTTCTCTTCGTTAAACTAGACATACCCAATTGTATGATTGTTTACATGTGAATCAGAGTGAATTACAGCCAAAAGCTAAAGGAGGTTCTAAACAAGGCCAGTTAAAGTGTACTTTGATCCACAAAGAGATTAAAACACAAATATCTCAACAGCTCTACAGAAGTCTAGCTTCATTGTGGTTTTTTTTCCCTCTCTCTCCTTCCTGCCACTTTTTCTTTTTCTTTTAAGGAGAGGTATCTAAGCCAGGGCATTTTCTGTTTTTATTCCCGCCTACTTTTCTATTTTTCTTTTTCTTTTAAGAAAGTCAGGTTGATATTTACTGTATCTTACTTTTATTACTTCTTTGAAAGCCATTCTGGGAATTACTTTGAAGAGGGCGAAATACTTCAGGTGAAGCACTGCCAGAGCAAAAGGCTCTTGAACAAATTCCCTTGCTAGATGTGGCCGACATAAATAGCAGAGAAAGTTTATAGACATGAATTTGAGTACTTTTATTTTCATTTTTTTTAATGTGCTTTGGATCTTTTCAGCTCCTTTTCAGATGGGGCTAAGCAGTTTACATTAAATCTTGGTAAATGATGATGAGTTATTTCCTCTCCCTGATAGCTTCCTTCTGCGATGATTAGCGATTCCCTTGCAAATCCTGTTCATTATCCTCAGAAACAGCTGCTGGGAAATCGGGCAATTAAGATGGCTCCAGTGCAGGTCGTCCTCGACTTACGACCACAATTGAGCCCAAACTTTCCTTTGCTATGCGGTTGTTAAGTGAGTTTTGCCCCACTTTTTGACCCTTCTTGTCACAATTGTTAAGTGAACCACTGCAATTGTTTGAGTTAGTAATACAGTTGTTAAGTGAATCTGGTTTCCCCATTGACTTTGCTGGTCAGAAAGTCACAACAGATGATCACAAGACCCCGGGATGCTGCGACCGTCATAAATATGAGCCACTTGCCAAGTGTCCCAAATTTTGATCATGTGACCATGAGGGTATTGCAACAGTCATAAAGAGTGAAAAATGGTCACAAGTCACTTTTTCCAGTGCTGTTGTAGCTTTGAACAGTCACTAAATGAATTGTTTTAACTCGAGGACTACCTGGACTTGGTGTCAGATCTTTCCTCCAGCTTCAAAGAGCTACTACCTTCCTCTAAGCCAGAGGTCTTCAGACTTGGCCCTGTTATGACTTGTGGACTTCAACTCCCAGAATTCCTCAGCAAGCGTGCCTGGCTGAGGAATTCTGGGAGTTGAAGTCCACGAGTCATAAAAGGGCCAAGTTTGAAGACCCCTGGTCTAAGCAAAGAGGAGAGGAAAAAAGCTTAGATTCCAACTCTATTTTACCTCAGCCCAGACACCTTAGTTCTCGGTCTGCGTTGATGGGCTTAAAAGTGTGGAAGGCCTGAAGTTGTTGCAGGGTTGACCCATTTTTCAGCAACAAAGAATGGTACTTGATACCTCTTGTGAATCTAATAAACAGGATCGTTGGGGTCCAAATTTCAAATTACTCCGCCTACATCCTCTTTCAGGATAAAAATATAGGCTGAAAAATCAAGAGAAGGTTTGAAATTGCATTCTGTCTTAGCAAAAATGTGAGAATGCTAAGCCAGGGGTCTTCAAACTTGGCCCTTTTATGACTTGTGGACTTCAACTCTCAGAATTCCTCAGCCAGGCACGCTGGCTGAGGAATTCTGGGAGTTGAAGTCCACAAGTCATAAAAGGGCCAAATTTGAAGACCCCGGTGCTAAGCGGTCATTTGTAGTGTTCTTGACGCTCTCTGATTGTGATTGTTTTCCTGCAGATGTTACCTAGTTGGGTCATGAAATGGCTTGCAAGAAAGCAAGCAAGCTCAGAGAGCACCAAGGACCCCATGGTTGTTTATCAAGAGTTCACTTAAGGTTGCGTTTACTGCTGGATTTCCTTCCTTCCTTCAAAACAAGAACCACTTCAAAAGTCATCTCTGTGTATTAGGACTACATAATATTTGTGAAGGATTAATTAAGCGCAAGAACTGGCTTTCTCAGTCCAACAATTTCTTGAGAGTCTGATTCAGCAGTTAATTTTTATTTTTTTTGTAAAAGAATTACATTTAATGTAATCAGGTGGATTCAATCTTGAAGTAACATTGCTTTCACTGTTTTTGTTTCCATTTGGTTAGGACATGTATACCTCGGAGAGATCTTGGACAAGCTGCCTTAATTTTATATCTATCTGGAACTATATGAAAAGAGATACCCAGTCATGAGTGAGTAAAAATCTTGGAAGGGGATGGCCAAGGCCCGGTATTAAAAATGAAGAAAGACAGAGTAAGGCTGAAGAAAATAATGGCCATGACCTATTAGAGGGGATATTATATTACCAATTAGATGGTTGAATACGGAGGAAAGTAGATGATGTTTAGAAAACAAAGTAACATTATAATTAAATAGATGAGATGTGTAACTAGAATATTAGACCTTGGTATGAAAAGGGAAAAAGAGAGAAGTTGAGATAAGGGAAGCTTTTGATCACCTAAACATAAAGTACATGGAAATCATAAATAATAGTCTTATTTTGAATATTGTTGGGAAATTAAAGCCTGAAAAAAGCAATAACAGGACATTGATTGTATACAAGGATTAGGTGCAAACGCTATTTAAGGTATGTATAAGTTAAAAAGTATTGATAACTGTAACAAAGATGCTTTTATTTAGTTGATAACAATAAGAATTATACTAGCCCAATATGAGATATTAATGGAAAAAGAGAGAAAATATTTGATGTTGTAACATGAGATTTATATAAAGATTTATGTATACTATTGAACTATTGATTAACCCAGTCATCACGTTGCTTTTTAAATATTCAATTGTAAAATGAGAAAATCAATAAAATGTTATTTTAAAAAATGAAATATTCTTAGCTGTTCCAAGCTAACACGTTATGATCGCGAAATCCGCAAAGAGGAGAATCCATACTTGCTTTGGTGAATTGGTGATTCCCATTTCGTCAGGTGGCACATTGGGCTACAAGCAGACGCCACAATTTTCAGTCTGCAGCTACAGTCTCCCCATCCTTTCATTTAAGGTTGATGCTTTTCAGATCTTCCTGAAATGTTTGGTGCCAGGTTTTCTTTTATCTTCCTCTTTTTTTCCGACCATCTAGTGCAGGGGTCCCCAACCCTTGGTCTGTGGACCGGAACCGGGCCATGGCATGCCAGCAGCCAGTCCGCACAAACAAGCAAAGTCCCATCTGAGGGATACAGGCAGCACACAAAACCACGCACCCTCCGGTCCATGGAAAAACCTCTCTCCACGGAACCGGTCCCTGGTGCCCAAAAGGTTGGGGACCTCTGATCTAGTGATAATCCAATTAATTGCTGGGCGTTTCTCATTCATGTGGATCACATGTCCAAAAAAGTGCCTTCTACATTTTGTCCCTATCTCAGAATCTTGGGGAATTACTTCTTCATAATTTTCTTGTAACAGAATATTCCTATTTACCTCCCAGTTATTGAATGGACCATAGTCTATTAAGTGATTGGGAATTGTGTGAGAAACCATAATCAATATAAGTGTCTTGGGAACTGAACTGGGAATATCCAGCATGAACGAAGGTCACCGTCAGTGGGAATTTCACAATTTCCCTACAGTTTTCTAACATGAGATCCTCCACTCTCTAAGACAGAGAAACAGTATAGTTTAGTGATTAAGGTGTTGGATTAGGATTGGAGGTCCTGGGTTCAAATCCAACCAAGGTTTTGGAAGTCTTCATAGTGACGTGGACCAATCATTCTCTCTCTCAGCCTTACTACATCACAGGATTATTATTGTAGGGAAAAATTGGAAAAGGGAAAAAAAACCCTAGAAATTCTGGAGGAAAAATAGAACATAAATTTAACAAATAAAAAAAAATTAAGAGTATATTGTGGCCTGCAGAGAGATTTTGATATAGCCCCTTTCAGATTGCTCACTGCCTATCGGAAACAATGCTTTACGTGGCATTGAAATGGAATTTTCCTGTTTACCTTAACCAGTTTTCACGTGCTCCTATAATTTACAGGATAATTTCCTTTGTCGTTGTTTATTCTTTACTTCCAACTTGTAAACAGGGATCTCTTGATGTTCAAGGTGGAACAAGCTATCTAAGTGATAGGTGTTTAGCTGACATGGTTCCTTGTGCCTGTTTCTCCAGATTGGTACTCTAGCTTAGGAGGGGCTCCATTATTTCTTTCCATAAATGCTATTTTTGGGGGGATAGAGGTTACTTAAGAAGAAACCAGTAATTTTTGGATCCTGTTTCAATGAGAAAAGGAGACGGGTAATTTGGGTAGATAAATTACGGCCTGTTTGGCTTACTATCATCAGAGAATGACAGGGGGCGTTTATCATCCAAATGAAACTATAATAGTTACGGCTTCTTATTTGGTTGTTTTCTAGAAAAAAAACCAATCAAGCAATAGGGCATCTCGTTTGGCAGAAAAAGAAAATGGAAGACAAAAAGTTACAGTGAGGGATTGTTCTCTGTGGGAGCTGGAGGCCACAAGCAGAACAAAGTCGGTCACTTTTTTTCCGAAGTAGAATAAAAATTCACCCTTCCTTTTAAGTCCTCCTCCCCTCGCCCTAAATAATCTAGGAGTTTGCAGGCATAGTTCCTTCATGGAAAAGGTCAGCCATTAAGCTACAGATAGAGAAAGGCAGCCCTCTGACAAATGACTTAGCATTGTTCCTTGGGTGTTTTAATAATGTGCTGTAAATGACAAGGAAAACGTGAACTGAAAATATTTAGGCCAGAGTTGAATAATGCAGCAAGAAGTATGTTTTGCCTTACCACTGTCTGCAAATGCTCCTTGTAAGGTAACAATCCAAAGAATGTGGGGCTGGACTAGAAGACCTCCAAGGTCCCTTCCAGATTCTATTCTATTCTATTCTATTCATCGGCTAGAAGTTAATAGTATTCTTTCTCATCATTTGTGGGGGCCCCATAAATAAGATGCTGGTGACTGGTGCTTTGCACCAGGCCAGTTTACTCTTTGCTTTTGCAATAAAATTAAACATTTTAAAGTTTAGAATTGAAAGTTCAATGTTTGAACCAGACTTTTAAACACCAAGAGAGCTATCTGGGCTAAATATTGGTGTCTGTTAATACCCTATATCACCTATAACAAGAAGCATGATATGCCGGTACTAAAAGTTTGAATGTAGAGCTCTACAGAGTTTGGTTGTTGGTTTTTTTTTAAATTTGAAAAAGCAGTATTCATATAGGCAAAACAATGAACCTCTTAGCCCTAATCACATTAATATATATTTTTTGTACATGTTCAAATGTGGTCTGATTCTCGGAGACTGCCTGGACAAGTCCCTGTAGTTTTCTTGGCAAGTGGTTTGCCATTGCCTCCTTCCTAGGGCTGAGAGAAAGTGACTGGTCCAAGGTCACCTAGTTGGCTTTGGGCCCAAGGTGGGACTAGAACTCATAGTCTCCTGGTTTCTAGCCTGATGCCTTAAATGTTATTGGCTCCAACCACTGTAATTACCTTAATTCTAATTGTATTGTTCAGTTCAAAACTATCTAGTTTGTGGGAAGTTATATACAGGGACATTAAATAAGGCTACCTTAGGCTACCTTATTACAAAGCAAGTAGTGGACTGGATAGGTTGGCTTGTTTTTTGGTATAGGACAGAGGTAGGCAACCTTGGCTCTTTTATGACTCGTGGACTTCAACTCCCAGAATTCCTGAGCCAGCCACGCTGAGGAGAAATGGAGAGGTTTCCATGCTGAGCCATGCTGGCTCAGGAATGCTGGGAGTTGAAGTCCACGAGTCATAAAAGAGCCAAGGTTGCCTACCCCTGGTATAGGAGAACAGTTAACTAGTTAAAGGGAAGTATAGATAATAATTTCCATTTCGTTTTTTTGTGACAAATCCTTATTAGCAGGGCTGCTTTTTAGAAACGTCTCTTTCTCTGCTTACAAACAACGATAATGTTTTTATTAGTTGATACAAGCAGATGGTTTGTATTCTTCCATGTCAGTACATTCCTATTCTTTTCTCTGTATTGTAATGAGATTACAGCTTTGTGAAATAATTTGGTCTTTAATTACTGGGAAAAAAAAGAGCAAATGAGTGTAACCAATAAATAGAGTCATGCCTCATGGGAGATAACTCCTGCCTATGATTTTATTCTAAGTTTGAGCTTAGAAACTAAGCAACACCAGGCCTGTTTATTATTTGAGTGGAGAATATGAATCCCAGACTTTGGACTGGACTAGGCAGTCAGAAAAAAGATCCTGGAAAAAGAGAATGACAACCACTTTATACTGTTGGTAAGAAAACTGCCTGGATGTATCTGTGCAGGTGTGCATCCATACCTTCCAGTTCTGATAATCAGCTACAGAGAGAAGGATGTTCCTTTCAATATTTAGCTACAGAAAGAGCTTAGTTCCAGCTTGAGCTACTGTTGTATAAGTGTGTCTGTGACTTTGTCTTTGATAGATAATTTTATTCCCCCTACTCCCATATTAATAGTGTCTTCAGGCATTTCAAATATTTGTCTCCATGCTGCAGTGCAAGGTTCAGCACTGCTCCGTGAGGTAATTTACAATGGCCCCTGTTGTATCTTACTTATGTTCTTCTAGGTATCCAGTTTTAATGACTGGAACGGAAGGGAAAATACATTATTTCCTGTTCAGACATAAGAAGATGCTGCGATTAAGGGTTGGAGGTCCATCCTTTGGAATAAACAGATACCCCAGCTCAGAGCTGGTTGCAACTTCGTAAAGCCATCCATGGGGAGTTCGGTGCTGTCTGAGTCTGGTTGTTTCCTTTATTATCCAACTGGTAACATCTTTGCTAGAGGAAACATGTCTCCCTACTAGCCCTGATGACGTTGCCTAGCTGGGTCATGAAACGTCTACAAGAAAACAACCACACCCAGAGAGAGCATCAAGGACCCCACAGTTGAGCCTTAATCTACAAATCGTCTCCTCCATCAAAAGCCATCAGTATCCTGTTCCTGAAAGGTTGGCAGTTCCCCAAATGTATTTGGCAGCAACTGATAGCTTTTTGGGAAGCCTTTCTTCCCCCCTCCCTCATATATAAAAGCCCATGAAATATGTATTTCTGAAGTAATTTCCTGATGGTTGGATTATCTTGCGTGCCACCTGTTGCTTCCCACTTTTGTGCAAATTGGCAAACACACCAGGAAGCTCTGTAATTTCTAAACCGGGAAACTGAGACCCGGCTTTCCAGCATGTGAAATCACATTCTCATGTCGGCCTGGAAATCATGGCTTGTTTTCAAGCCATCGTTCCCAATTTAGACATAAAACAGGATGCTGTACTTAAGAACCAGAGATGCGTTCTATTTTGTTGTTAGTTGCAAAGTTGTATCCGACCCATCGCGACCCCATGGACAACGTTCCTCCAGGCCTTCCTGTCCTCTACCATCTTCTGGAGTCCATTTAAGCTCACGCCTACTGCTTCAGTGACTCCATCCAGCCACCTCCTTCTCTGTCGTCCCCTTCTTCTCTTGCCCTCCATCTTTCCCAGCATTAGGCCCTTCTCCAGTGAGTCCTTCCTTCTCATTAGGTGGCCAAAGTACTTGAGTTTCAGCTTCAGGATCTGGCCTTCTGAAGAGCAGTCAGGGTCGATCTCCTCTAGGACTGACCGGTTTGATCGCCTTGCAGTCCAGGGGACTCGCAGGAGTCTTCTCCAGCACCATAGTTCAAAGGCCTCAATTCTTTTGCGCTCAGCTTTTCTTATGGTCCAACTTTCACAGCCATACATTGCAACTGGGAAAATTATGGGCTAGAAGCAAATAGAGAACAGAGAGTTTAAACCAGGAGTGCCCAACCGTGGCAATTTGAAAACTTGTGGACTTCAACTCCCAGAATTCCCTAGCCAGCCATGGTTGAAGTCCACAAATCTTTTAAGATGCCAAGGTTGGATACCCCTGGTTTAAATGTTTCTCATTGTTTGATTAGAGCAGTGAAGCATCCTCACTGATTGGCAGGAAGGAGAGCAATGGACAGAAGTTGCCTCTTCACACCTTTAGCCTGATCTACTGTGCAGGATGTGTGGTCCTGTGCTCTGTGTGCACAGTCCCTCCTCCTCCTCCTCGCGGCCTATCAGGTTTGGCTACAGGTAGTCCTCACTTAATAAATGTCTCACTTAGCAGCAGAAATTTTGGGCTCAATTGTGGTCATAAGTTGAGGACTATCTCTAGCAGGGGTCTTTAGACTTGGCCCTTTTGTGACTGGTGGACTTCAACTCCCAGAATTCCTCAGCCAGCGTGCCTGGCTGAGGAATTCTGGGAGTTGGTCCACCAGTCATAAAAGGGCCAAGTTTGAAGACCCCTTGATTTGTGGACTTCAACTCCCAGAATTCCTCAGCCAGCGTGCCTAGCTGAGGAATTCTGGGAGTTGAAGTCCACAAGTCATAAAAGGGCCAAGTTTGAAGACCCCTGTCTTAAATCTAACAAACAAAATGGAGGCTGGCTGAGGAATTCTGGGAGTTGAAGTCCACAAGTCATAAAAGGGCCAAGTTGGAAGACCCCTGATCTATAGCAATAGCAATAGCCCTTAGACTTATATACCACTTCACAGTGCTTTTACAGCCCTCTCTAAGCGGTTTACAGAGTCACCCTGTTGCCTCCCAACCATCTGGGTCAGTGGTTCTCAACCTTTTTAATGCCGTGACCCCAACCGGTCGTAAGTCGAGGACTAAACCAGTTGTAAGTCGAGGACTAAGCCGGTCGTAAGTCGAGGACTACCCAACCGGTCGTAAGTCGAGGACTTTCCCTGCCCGGGAGCGCCACGCATGCCTGGTTCTGCCCCCTGCGCCGGCCGAGGCGTAGCTGGCAAGCGGCAGAGACGGAACAGGCCGACCACCAGCTGGCCCAGCCCAAGGGAGGTAAGGCACCCGCCGGAAAAGGGGGAAAAAATGGCGGGCAAAAAAAATGGCGGACAGCCTTGCTTGGCGACCCCCATGAAATGGTCGATCGACCCCAAATGGGGTCCCGACCCACAGGTTGAGAACCACTGATCTGGGTCCTCTATATCGCTTCTGTAGCCTTCTCAGAGTGGGAGAGGCTAAAGATTGGATCCTTGTACTGTAGCACTTTTCAAAGTATTGGATTAACCGAATTATCACTTTAAGAATGGCAGGTTCTTAAGATGGCTTCTCCTCCCTTTTAAACTCCTGCAGGGAGCCCTCCAAAAGGGCCCTACCCACTTTTGATGTGTGGCCCTTGAAGTGCTCCTCAAGTCTTTGTCTTGGTGTGTGTCTGTGTGTGTGTGTGTGAGAGAGAGAGACTTTGTTTTAAATGTGGGGAAAACTATTCTGTAAATGAGCAGGCTTAGTGTGGCTTTCAAGTTGACAGACGGAGCCACTGGGAGGTTAATAATCTCTGTCATGAGCCAGAGAATGTCATTAGGTGTATCTTTGA
>NW_015388501.1:0-2203 GCF_001527695.2 Protobothrops mucrosquamatus
AGAAGAAGAAGAAGAAGAAGAAGAAGAAGAAGAAGAAGAAGAAGAAGAAGAAGAAGAAGAAGAAGAAGAAGAAGTTGGAAGGGACCTTTTTTTTGGTCAAGTTTTTGACACCTTGCTAGGCGACTAATGGTACTCGAGTATTGCCTTATCCTAAAAGTGGTACAATGGGTGAAAAGGTTGAAAAGCCCTGATCTAGTCCAACCCCCTGCTCAGGCAGGAAACCCTATACCATTTCGGACAAATGGCTGTCCAGTCTCTTCTTAAAAACTTCCAGTGTTGGAGCATTCACAACTTCTGGAGGCAGGGTGTTCCATTGTTTAATTGTTCTGTCAGGACATTTCTCCTTAGTTCTAGGTTGCTTCTCTCCTTGATTAGTTTCCATCCATTGCTTCTCGTCCTGCCTTCAAGCGCTTTGGAGAATAGCTTGACTCCCTCTTCTTTGGGGCAGCCCCTGAGATATTTGAACACTGTTATCATGTCACCCCCTAGTCCTTCTTTTCATTAAACTAGACATACCAATTCCAGCAACCCTTCCTTATATGTTCTAGCCTCCAGTCCCCTGATCATTTTTGTTGCTCTTCTCTGCACTCTTTCTAGAGTCTCAACATCTTTTTTACATCATGGTGACGAAAACTGGATGCAGTATTCCAAGTGTGGCCTTACCAAGGCCTTGTAAAGTGGTATTAATACTTCACGTGATCTTGATTCTATCCCTCTGTTAATGCAGCCCAGCACTGTGTTGGCTTTTTTGGCAGCTGCAGCACACGCCTGGCTCATATCTAAGTGATTGTCCTCTAGGACTCTGAGGTCCCTCTCACAGTTGCTACTATTGAGCAAGGTACCCCCTATACTATACCTGTATGTTTGGTTTTTCTTGCCTAAATGTAGAACTTTACTTTTTTCACCGTTGAATTTCATTTTGTTAGACAGCGCCCAGTGTTCCAGTTTGTTCAGATTCACTTCCTCAAAATGAATTGTGTCAGACTATTTCAAATAGTTTTGGGAAGGCGAATTGCCGTAGCTCTTATTTGTGAGATTTTTTTCCTGAGTCTCAATATATTATATTTTACATTATGGGTTGTGATATTGTTTGTTTTTTTATCCGGATTTCAAAAAGGGGAAACAATGTCATAAATAGAACCGGTCCATCAGTCAGAACTAGTAAATCTTTCGTTGCTTGTTTGTTTACTGTAGACTGCATTTCTATGGTCATGTTGTCCCTGACTATTGATTGAAAGATACTTCATTGATTATAGATAATTGACATAGATACAGAAAATCCAAACAAGCTTCCAAGTTTTTACCAAGACTTTTAGTAAGGGAAGGGCAGAATTCTTCGCTGCTCAAATCTAATAGCTTCTCCAAGATCCACAGATAATTAGATGACATTTTCTTCCCATCAAGCTTCTCTATAGGCTTGTTTATTCAACTCACAGTGAACACAAGGCTGGAGAATCACCAGAAACCCTATTATGAGAGCCTAGTGAAATTTATCACCAAAAAGATGCACACAAATGCCTTTTGTACTCAGCAGAAATGACGGACTTGAGCTATCAAGATCAGAAAACTGAAATTTGTTCTTGTCTCCACCTGTCTGAAGATAACATTTCCACAGGGAGTTGAGGGACTTTCAAGAAGAGATGGTATTTGGGGAGAAGCAAGGATTTCCCCCCCCCCCATCTATTCATTAAATTTCTTTCTGTCTCTCTCTCCTCCCTTCCCCTTTTTCAAACAATTTTAACAATCGTGGATTAATACGATGTATTCCATGCAGACTTGGATAATCATACCAAATCATTTCTTTGCTAGATTTAAAGAAAGACTTAAATCTAATACCATGTCTTATCTAGAACAATGGATGCATTCTGATTTGTAAATCCATTACACACACACACACACACACACACATCATTAAGAGCAGAACAGCTGATAAAGATCAACTGTTGGTGGATACTCTGGTACTATAATGACAGGCCAGAATAATTATAACGAAAATTCAGAGGGGGGGAAAGCAAATACACAGCAATGGCCCCCCTGATTGAGAAGGCAATTCCCATCTCTGTCCTGTCCTATTTTTAAAATGCTATAAAAGGGATAAGGCCGACGTGGGCTTCTCAGAAATTAAAAAGTGGGAGATTGATATCATAATAATAACCATTAGGCACTGCAGGGTACAAAATAATACACTGGACTTCTGGATTAA
>NW_015388501.1:5469-6644 GCF_001527695.2 Protobothrops mucrosquamatus
AGAAGAAGAAGAAGAAGAAGAAGAAGAAGAAGAAGAAGAAGAAGAAGAGAAGAGAAGGAAGGAAGGAAGGAAGGAAGGAAGGAAGGAAGGAAGGAAGGAAGGAAGGAAGGAAGGAAGGAAGGAAGGAAGGAAGGAAGGAAAAGAAGAAGAAGAAGAGGAGGAGGAGGAGGAAGAGGAGGAAGTGTCAGATCCTTAGTGTTCTCTGAGCTTGGTTGTTTTCTTGCAGACATTTCATTACTCAACTAGAGTTTTCAGGGAGGAGGAGGAGGAGGAGGAGGAGGAGGAGGAGGAGGAGGAGGAGGAGATTGCTCACAGTTCTATTTCTAACAAATGCATTACATTATTTGCTATTCCTAATGAATAAAAAGAGCCGTGTGAATGTTGTATTCATTTCGCATTTTGTTACATTCCGTTTGGGTATCCTTTCCTTCATAATGAGTTAGTCTGCAATTTCCGTTGTTCAAACCTTCACTCTAAAGGCATCAAAATAGGGTCAGACCGTCTGAACTAGATGGAGAAATTTGCTTTCTGAGAGGGTTTCAACGATCCCTTGCAAGGAGGCAGCTCACTAGTTACAACATGTGATAGCTGCTGCATAGCTACAAACACAGCAGGAATTAGGAATCACCAAGCCCGCCTTTTTTACATCCTGACTTCACAGTCATCCTTGCTTCCTCTCCAACATGTCACAGGGCTGACCATTTCATTAAAAAAGGGGGGGAACCCCACCCATTTACACAGTACCGTTTAAATTACCTATTATCTCTGTAGAACATTTCTTGGTAGCTTGATCTTTAGGGCTTGCTGTTTCATGGAATTATTGTATGATTCATTCCTATAAATCAACACTACTATTCCTAGTTGTTTGCTATAATGTCAACCAATAGGTATAAATAGTTCTTATTGAAGAAAAAGAAAAGAAAATGACAATGCAATTTAGTTGAAGGAACTATTTTTTGGAATCCACGCATAAAATCATAAAAGTCGTCCTTCCTATGAGGCTAAAATTTGTGACAAGATTGACAGCAACATTTTAGGCTTTCAGAGGCGTTTTGTCCCCTAACTTAAATCAATGAGCCAGAATAGTATCCTTAATTACCATTCCCGAGAACTTTATATAATGAGGTCTTATAAATTGGCTTAGGAGATAGAGAAGAACTAGGGGTGACATGACT
>NW_015388501.1:9936-12139 GCF_001527695.2 Protobothrops mucrosquamatus
CCCCCCCCCCCGCTCTTGCCATGAAAATTTAAGCACACTTTTTTAGAAAGCTTAACATCCTCAAAGAAGGCAGATAGTTACTAATGAGGTCTTTAATAACTGGCCCACTCAGCAGCTTTCAAACTGAGAAACTAAACTAAGACAGGGAGAAGCTTCTGCATGTCAAACAATTTACGCTGGGAGAGAAAGAGAGAGGGAGAGAAAAAAACATGCTATTGCTAGAAGAGAAAGTGTCTGGAAGGCATTTGAAAGTTGTGCCATTTTCTATAATGTTTAAAATAAGCAATGATGCATAGATAATAGAAAGGGAATTGGTTCACCCCAAACTCGAGCACAAAACCAAGCCTCGCGAAGAAGAAATTTGTCTCGTGAATGATAGGTAGGCAGTTTGAAAGGAAGATGATTTCTGCTGTAATGCATAATAATAGAAATAGTAGCAAAAACTACAGAGAAGTAGCAGATGTATATTGCCAGTCAAAAGCAGTTAGCAATGCCCAGCAGGGTGTTTTCACTATTGATTTCTGTTCTGCATACAGAGAGACGGAAAACTCTTGCCTCGGAAATGCAATTTCGATTTCCATCCTCATGGATTGAATCCATAGTTCGGTACTTGGCTGCTTAGGCCTTCTGGAAAGGCCTTACTGCAAAATGAAGACCCAAATGCAGCTGCAGAACTTTGGCCCCAGAAGAAGTGGACCGGCTGGGTGGGGCTGTCTGTGCCGTAGCTGAGGTAAAGCCTACCCTGAAAATAAGACCTGGTGCCTCTTTTGGAGACAATAAATAAATAAATAAATAAATAAACAAACAAACAAACAAACAAACAAACAAACAAATAAATAAATAAATAAATAAATAAATAAACAAACAAACAAACAAACAAACAAACAAACAAATAAATAAATAAATAATAAATAAGAAAGACCCAGTCTTATTTTTGAGGAAACACAGTACTAATTTAACAACTGCAGTGGTTCACTTAACAACTGTGGCAAGAAATGTCGTAAAATGGGGCAAAATTTAACTTTACAACTTTGTCACTTAGCAACAGAATCTTTGTTTGTGGTCATAAGTAAAGGACTACCAGCAGTCTGATAGTCATGTACCATTAATACTATTGGAAATGTAAAATACATATCCTCCAAATTGCTTCAGAATCCCAACCATTATACTGTCTTAAATTCTCCAAGAAAAAGGAACTTTTGTGACAAAGCTTTTTTTTCCCTCTGAGAGGAGAGAGAGAATAAAAAAAATATGTTAATGTGGATGCTGCTCATCTGAAAGTATGCAAATAAATCCAGCAAGCACTGAGTCAATTAACTTCTTCCCTCAAATGGGAACTGTGGAATTGTTTGTATTTAGGCATTCAATTTATAAACTCAGATTACGAAGGATTTGTCTGAGGTACAAGTATCTGGGATCAACCATTCAGGTACATCCGTGTTCTGCCCTTTTATCATACTATTTCTATTGATAACATGGTCCTCACCTAATTTTATGTGTACAGGTAGTCCTCAACTTACGATCACAACTGAGCCCAAAATTTTTGTGGTTAAGTGAGACATTAGTTAAGTGAGTTTTGCCCCATTTTATGACCTTTCTTGACACCATCGTTAAGGGGATCACTGCAGTTGATAAGTTAGTAACACGGTTGTGTTAAGTGAAACTGGCTTCCCCATTGACTTTGCTTGTCGGAAGGTCACCAAAGGGGATCACATGACCCCCAGGGACAGGGTGACCATTGTAAATATGAGTCAATTGCCAAGCATCTGAATTTCTGATCACTTAATTATGGGGATGCTGCAGTGGTCATAACTATGAAAAACATTCCTAAGTCACTTTTTTTGAGTGCCGTTGTAACTTTGAACGGTCGCTAAATGAACTTTTGTAAATTGAGGACTACCTGTAGCGAGCTTGGCACAGTAAGGACTATAATTTCATGACTTTTTAAATGACTTTTATTTTGATTTAGCTTTCTGCTAATAACCTGAGCTGGAAAATGTACATCTGTATTATATGTATGCTATTCTGGCCTGAGAGGATACTTTGATGGTTGTTGTGATTCCTCGCCAGCCAGTGGACCCGGCAGCTGAGTCTGAGGAATCAGAGGCAGAGGAGGAGGGGCCTGGAGTGACATCAGAGTCAGAGGAAGGCTCTGAGGAGCTCCAAGACTTACAGTCGGTCGAGGAGCCTGGCCCCTCTACTC
>NW_015388501.1:13534-17852 GCF_001527695.2 Protobothrops mucrosquamatus
TAATAATAATAATAATAATAATAATTAATCATTGTCAGCCGCCCTGAGTCCGCAAGGAGAAGGGCGGGATATAAATGCAATTAAATAAATAAATAAAATAAAATGAAGAACATCTGGGACAAATCCCGGATGCACGAATGCACAGGCAAGAAAAGCGAGTAGGACAGAGGAATGCAATGGGGCAGCTCCAAAGGCAAAGGAGAAGGCATTAGGAAGCCATGCCTTGGTGTGAGAGGTGCTGGTTGCTGAAGGCAACCGTTCGTGTTGAGGATCAAGTTTCTGTGAACTGTGTTTGTTTGCCTTGCACATTGACTCAGAATAAAAGGGGTTATTTTTTTCTTGCGGTTTGTGCCTGTTTGTTGGAAGAGGAGTTTCTCCTTGTGAGCATAACAAGGATTCTCGTAGGCTGGGACAAAACAATGGTAATCCACACATAATATTATAATGTTTAACTGAGATTGCAAACTGCACTCTTTTCTAACACCATGATGTAATGAAATGTCTGCAAGAAAACAACCAAGGTCAGAGAACACCAAAGACCCCCCCCCCCATGCCCTTATCTCATCTTATCACATCTTCTATCAATACTTGTCAAATCTGATCCCAACTTTTCAGGATTTGACAAAGAAAATAATAGGTTCCATCTCACAAGATAAACTAAGTGGCTACTATTTATTCTTTGTTCAAGTATCCTCATGGTGTCGTTACAATAATCATTATCCATGCCACATTTACATGGTTCTGTCTACTGTGGAGTTCTTTATTTTGATTTATTTCTATTAAAAAAACACACACACACATTACAGAACGACAATCATAATAAAGTGTAGGTGTGCAAAATATTTGTAGGGGAAGAACAGGCAGAGCTGGGAAGAGAAGTTAAATACGTCATCAGTTTAGAGTTTTTTGGGTTTTTTCCCAAAATATTTTATTAATTTTCTATTATTACATTTGAATAGAGCTTAATAAACATTGTGTTGTCTAGGTTAATTTGTCTGCTTAATAATACAAATTATGTTCTTAGTCTCTACCCCTTTTTTCCAACCATTGATAAAATAAATTCCATGTTTGAAAATATTCTGTATCTTCTTTTTCTTTGATCCTTACTGTAAGTCTGTCCATTTCGGCACAGTCCAATATCTTCTTGTTTATCTCTTCATCTAGTGGTGTTTCTTCATTCTTCCAGGGCTGAGCAAATACAATCCTCATTGCTGTTAGTACATGCAATGTTAAATATTTGTTGTTGTTAGTTGCGAAGTTGTGTCCGACCGATTGTGACCACATGGACAACATTCCTCCAGGCCTTCCTGTCCTCTACCATCTTCTGGAGTCCATTTAAGCTCACACCTACTGCCTCAGTGACTCCATCCAGCCACCTCCTTCTCTGTCATCCCCTTCTTCTATTGCCCTCAATCTTTCCCAGAATTAGGCTTTTCTCCAGTGAGTCCTTCCTTCTCATTAGGTGGCCAAAATACTTGAGTTTCAACTTCAGGATCTGGCCTTCTAAAGAGCAGTCAGGGTTGATCTCCTCTAGGACTGACCGGTTTGATCGCCTTGCAGTCCAGGGGACTCGCAGGAGTCTTCTCCAGCACCAGAGTTCAAAGGCCTCAATTCTTTTGCGCTCAGCCTTTCTTATGGTCCAACTTTCACAGCCATAATGTTAAATATACCCTTTGCCTATCAAATTTTTCTGGTATTATACCTAGTAAGAAAAGTTCAGGTTTAAAATCTACATGTTTTCCTAACAACGTTTCTAACTAAATGTGTATTTTTGTCCCAATTTTTTTTTTGCTTTAACACAGGTCCACCACAAATGGTGATATGTGCCAGATTTTTTTATTAAATTTCCAAGATTTACTAGACATATTTTAAAACATTTTTGCTAATCCAGCAGGTGGTAAGTGCCATCTATAAAACATTTTATATAGTTTAGAGTTGTTCCATTGCTACAAGAGACCCAGGTCCATCCTCCCTTGAATTACATTGACCCTTATTTAGCCCCAATATAATGCTGAGCATTATTTGACTAGATTCTTGTATATTGGCTTCAGTAAATCATCTCCTCTGCAACCTTATCCATCATCCGGATTCTTTGTGCCTGACAATATGCAAGATAAAACCTTATTTCTCAGAAAAGCTAAACATACCTGCATTGTGTTCAGATTCTATGATACGCGACCTCCATTACTGCAGGACAGAATTTGGCCACCCGTCCAGAGACTGTGCTTTTAAGCAAGCACCATTTGCTCGTTGGGACCAATTTAGATACATTTTTGATTATGGAAGACAGTAACTTAGTCTGCCAAAGGTGATACAGCATTTTGAAAGGATATACTTTTTTTTTCTTTTTCAGTGTCTGAAAACACACACACACACACACACACACACACACACAAAGCATATTATTTTGCTAATTCTCCTGTGGGAAGATGCAGATATATAATAAAAATCTGTGGAATAGGAAAGGTGAATATATTGACTCATTGTTATGGTTTCGACTGATGAAACTCTTCAAAGAACTTCAAGGCATTGTTTACCTTAAGGAACCTTTATTCAAGTGGCATAGCATCGGCACGTACATAGTCAAAGCCCAAATCTGGATTCCCCTCCCCTGAGCACACAGTATCAAACACAATTCCTTCCCCTAATTAACAGTCATAAATCACATTCTCCAATTAGTTTGAAATGTAGGCTTTCCCTCCTGTTCTCCAATCTGCCATTCCTTATCATCTCTTATTTCAAAAGCCCTGAATTCACACACTATTACAATATTGTTATGTCTAACTAACTCCCAACACATTCCTCTCCCTCCCCCAGCATCATCTAATTCTAAGAGTAAAGCATAAAAAAGAAAAAGGCTGCATCTCCATATGTTGTCAAAGCAAGAAACATCCAAGGTTAGCAGCGTTGACACTCATTTTGCAGAAGGCTTAGGAACTAATTCTAACCCTTTGTTCAGCCAGGTTAAAAAATTCAAATTCCATTTTGTCTAAACTAGACCCTGGAACATAAATCCCATAATGCACTAGATCAGATGCAATTTGCTTCTTCTGTGGGGAATTGTATTTATGTTTATCCATATAAGCCCATCACAAAGTCTGCTTTGTTAATAGAAAGAATTATTTTCCTTTATGGGATTTAAAGAAAAGATTAATATAATGTTTGCTACAATACAATATTTTTGTCATCGTATTTTGCATTTTCTAGACCTGACATGCCAAGAAAACTCCATTTTTATTCATATCTGCTTGCATGGAAAATCATTGAAAATTTATAGTGATAAAATTGTGCAGACTATAAACCTGTCATATTCAATCTTACCATAATAGCAGTAACTTATACAGATGCAGATGGCTGCATAACTTAGTAAACAGTGGTGTTTTTTAAAAAACTGGAAAAAACATATTGACTTCCGCTGTTATTTTCTGAACAGTCTTTGTTCATTATCAGAAAATTTGGTCTTTAGGGGACCAAGAGCCAGCTAAACTTCTGTTGTTCCTTTTTGGACTATTTTTGGTAACTTCAAGATTTAATTAGATCAGATCAGAATAGAGGGGACTTTGTTGATCTTCTAGACTAACCACCTGCTCAAGCAGGAGACTTATACCATTTCAGACAAGTGGCTGTCCAGGCTCTTCTTAAAAACCTCCAGTAATGAAGCACCTACAACTTCTAAAGGCACGCTGTTCCACTGGTTGAATGTTCTCACAGTTAGAAAGTTTCTCCTTAATTTCAGGTTGCTTCTCTCCTTGATTAGTTTCCATCAATTGTTTCTTGTCTTGCCTTCTGGTTCTTTGGAAAATAAGTTGACCCTCTCTTCTTTATGACAGCTCCTTAAATACTGGGATAGTGCTATCATGTCTCCCCTCTTCCTATTCATTGTTTCACTGAATTCATTGTTTTCCTGAAGTTTCTCCAGGTAAAACTAATCTTCGCTGAGGGTTAACTTGCAGCATCTACTAAGCATATTTCTTCTTTTATTCATCGTATACTGAAATGCCTGAGACTAGCAGAATTAGACTACCACATTTTCCTAAACAGTAGAATTCAGTACTCCCATTTGAAAATAGAAATTATGCTAGTTTTCTTA
Organism: Protobothrops mucrosquamatus; assembly: GCF_001527695.2. Taxonomy (NCBI): domain Eukaryota; kingdom Metazoa; phylum Chordata; class Lepidosauria; order Squamata; family Viperidae; genus Protobothrops; species Protobothrops mucrosquamatus. The sequence continues at coordinate 17,625 of NW_015388501.1, forward strand.
ATCTGCTGAATCAGGATCCTTTTCATTATGTCTTATGGCGGTCAAGATACATCTCCTGCCAGGTAAGAATGTAACTCAAAGGTGATGAGATGGAAAAATTGGATCGAGTAAGGATCCCGTAAATGCCCAGAGTGGCATTAAAAATAGATAGATAGATAGATAGATAGATAGATAGATAGATAGATAGATAGATAGATAGATAGATAGATAGATAGATAGATAGATAGA
>NW_015388501.1:17909-32702 GCF_001527695.2 Protobothrops mucrosquamatus
AGACAGACAGACAGACAGATAGACAGACAGAAGATAGACAGAAGACAGACAGATAGAAGAGAGAAAAAGATCATAAAGAGATCATAGACTGATAGATCAGACAGACAGACAGACAGACAGACAAAGAAAAATACAGTATATACCTGCATACATATATGCATACTGACTTTGGACCAACTGACAGATGATGTAAATGATTTTTTAACATACAGTGTTAAGAGATAAATATCATTTACCAGATATAAGCCAATGGAAATATTTAGAGTTACAACTTTTGTTTACAGTATTGTTTGGACCAGTTATATTTTCAGCTTCTGAGACACCTGAGATACTAGAACTTACTAAACCCTTTATTTATTTATTTTAAAAAGCATACTTTGTATAGATATTTGATATCAATATATCAATCTGATATGCAGATGTTCAGTCATGAGTGGAATGAGAAATTGGAGGTTCTTATATTGCTTGACAATAAGATAATGTTTTCACTTTTATAGCAAGAGTGTAAATGTACTTGAAACTGGAACAATATATATATATATACATATTTATATACATACATATATATAACTATGGTGCTGGAGAAGACTCCTGACAGTCCCCTGGACTGCAAGGCGATCAAAATGGTCAGTCCTAAAGGAGATCAACCCCGATTGCTCTTTAGAAGGCCAGATCCTGAAGTTGAAACTCAAGTCCTTTGGCCACCTAATGAGAAGGAAGGACTTCCTGGAGAAGAGCCTGATGCTGGGAAAGATGGAGGGCAAGAGAAGAAGGGGACAACAGAGAATGAGGTGGCTGGATGGAGTCATTGAAGCAGGAGACGTGAGCTTCAATGGACTCCAGAAGATGGTAGAGGACAGGAAGGCCTGGAGGAACGTTGTCCGTGGGGTCGCGATGGGTCGGACACGACTTCGCAACTAACAACAACAACAACAACAACAAGAACAACAACACACACACTCATTCACACACATATACATATACAATCATAATTGTACTAGATAACCATATATAGAATTGCAAATATTTGCTGCTAAAATTATATCCTGTACTGTTTGTCTTTGTTGTATTTTTCATTTTTTTAAAGCACTTTCTCTGTGTGCTTTTTCTTTGATAAGGTAGGTATTTTTTTTTTATTTTGTGCTTTTCCCATTATTTTAAAAAGCAATAAAAGAAGTTTTAAAAAGGTGGTCATGTGGTCACCATTATATTTAAAATATTTTATCTCCTTCCACTAAATTGCTACTTTATCTAGTCTTGCCTTAGTTCTCTTTTGTTTTGTTTTTACTAAACCCCCATAGGATATTACAGGGAAAATTAAGCCTGGGATCAGGTCTCCATCCCTATTTCCCTGCTCAAAAGGTGACAAGACAGATGAATATTTCAACACAAACTCCGGGGAACTGAATAATAGCAAGATTATTTTCACCAAGCGGAAATATAAAATAAACGTGACAAAGGAAACAGCTTAACGAAGAAACAAAATAAGGTCCATCTTTAGTGGGAAAATTACAAATGATTATCTTTTCTGTTTTCCCTCCGGACCTAGACTAGAATAATAAATTACTTTCTGTCACCTGATTACCTGGGGAGGAATTTTTACTGATTCATAAAGACTACTTCAACGGAATATCATAAGGGTCCTTAATATAATGGGTAAAAATAATGAGCATTCTAGAGGTTCACAACAGGAATCAGAAGACTCTAAGATAATTAAATTGACTTTGTCTAGGTGTGATCTTTTCTTGTTAAGAGGACACACAAAGATCCTAAGGGCAAGAGTTGAGAGAACTTTCAAAAGCAGTTCTTTTGAACCTAAGCCGTCCCAAGTATATAACAATTCCCAGACTTCCACAGCCTCTATGAACATTACAGAGAATTCTGGGAGTTGAAGGCAAAACCAGTGATCTACAGCAGAAAAGTAGTCAGTAATAAAACAGGCAGAGGAGACAATGTTGAAGAACCAAATCAGTTAACATGTCTCAGAACCAGTGATGGGATTCAGCTTGGTTCTCACCACTTCAGCAGAACTGGTAGCTAATTTTTTGTTGCCCAGGCCCAGAATGGACTTCTGGAAGCGGCATCCACACAGAGAACCGGATGTTCACATATTTTAATCCCGCCACTGCTCAGAACTCTGTATTAACATTATATGAAACTGGAAAGGAGAGGAATGTCTGTTGGCTACTCAATGGAGTAAATTGCTCAAATTGAGTTGCACTGTTTCTTCAGTGCAAAAGACGTTGAAACTCTAGAAAGAGTACAGAGAAGAGCAACAACGATGATTAGGGGACTGGAGGCTAAAACATATAAGGAACGGTTGCTGGAATTGGGTATGTTTGTTTAATGAAGAGAAGGACGAGGGTGACATGATAACAGTGCTCCAATATCTCAGGGGCTGCCACAGAGAAGAGGGAGTCAAGCTATTCTCCAAAGTGCCTGAAGGCAGGACAAGAAGCAGTGGATGGAAACTAACTAAAGAGAGAAGCAACCTAGAACTAAGGATAAATTTCCTGACAATTAGAACAATTAATCAGTGGAACAACCTGGCTCCAGAAGTTGTGAATACTCCAACACTGGACGTTTTTAAGAAGAAACTGGACAACCATTTGTCTGAAATGGTATAGGGTTTCCTGCCTGAGCAGAGGGTTGGACTAGATGACCTCCCAGGTCCCTTCCAATTCTATTATTATCATTATCATTATCATCATTATAATTATTATTATTATTATTGATCATCGCACAGTCAGCCAGATGTTCAGACTGGATTTGGCATTTTTGTCTACCTATCGAGTCCTTCCCAAGGACCTGGGATAGGCAGATGTGGATATTTGATGGTATTACAGATATCGTCGCAGGATGGAAGCAGTTCCTAGTAAGGCTGCCTTTTGCAATTGACTAATGGCAAATTTGTCAATGCCAATGGTGTTCAAGTGGTGCTCCAGTTGTTTTGGGATTGCACCCAAGGCGCCTATTACTATTGCTACTACCCTTGCTTGCTTTTGCCACAGTCTTTCTATTTCTATTTGTAGGTCTTTGTATTTTGTTATCTTCTCCAGTTCTTTCTCGTCTATTCTGCTGTCTCCAGGCACTGCCACGTCCACTATCCAGACTCTTTTGTCTTTCTTATCGACAATTGTTATGTCGGGGTGTTATGTTGCAGGTGCTTGTCTGTTTGAATTCTGAAGTTCCATAGATGATGATGATGATGATGATGATGATGATGATAATTATTGTTGTTATTATTATTATTATTATTATTGCAAAGAATTTCCATAATTGTTGCAAAAAAAACAACAACCAGCATGATTGTACCCATAAAGTCACACCAAATTAAATTTAACTTAACATTTTGAATTGAGAGAATGAAAAATATCAAGAATTTAATGAAAGAACTCTTGGTCCCATCTTCTCATACAAATGCTGAGCGATAGGAAGTCAGAAGAATATGATGTAAATAAATTTTGCTGTAGATGATAAATGCATCAATAGTTTGATGAATTTTTGATATGTAACAATTAATTAAACTCTGAGATCCTAACCTATAGCTGCAAAAATTATATGCTGATAAATTTATTTCCGTGAGGAAAAATAATGTCTTTATAGTTGATTGAGTCAGAGGATGCAAACTTAATTGTTTTTCAAAAGAGTTATTAATCATGATAGCGACAGTTTGCTAGAATGTGGGCTGGATAGCAAGCATCACACATCAAATACACAATTTAAGTCACATAGCATCTTACATAGGCAAAATAAATCTCTGTGTATTTAGTTTTTTATTGTTATTTAGTATTGGATAGTTTAATGCATAGACTAAATTAGCTGCCATAGCAACTATAACATTTAGGATGGTATAGGTAACTCAACTGTTCTTTTTGGGGAAAAAAATCAGTGGTGATTTGGGAATTGTTGTTATTTAGCTACACGGATTAACTGGATCTCATTGCAAGGTAAAATACATCCAATCAAGCTCTTTGAAACAGTGCTTGTGCTGTGGAAAAAAATGATGTTCTAATTTAAAGTAACTACAGTATGTCGTATTATTGTAAAACCTTTAATATCTGGTCAAATTATCCACGCTTTGGTCACAATTCCTGCAAAGAGTACTGTCATGGTTCCGACAGATGAAACTCTTCAAAGAACTTTGAGGCATTGTTTACCTTAAAGAATCTTTATTCGAGCAGCATAGCATCGGCACGTACATAGTCGAATCCCAAATCTGGATTCCCCTCGCCTTAGCACACAGTATCAAACACAATCCCCTCCTCTAATTAACCGTCATAAATCACATTCCCCAATTAGTTTGAAATGCAGGCTTTCCCTCCATTACTCCATCCCGCCATTCCTTATCATCTCTTATTTCAAAAGCCCTGAATTCACACACTATTACAATATTGTTATGTCTAACTAACTCCCATCACATTCCTCCCCCTCCTCCCAGTATCATCTAATTCTAAGAGTAAAGCATAATAAAGAAAAAGGCTGCATCTCCATATGTTGTCCAAGTAAGAACATCCAATGTTTGCAGTTTTGACAAGTACATAGTGCAAAGAGCCAATCATTAAAAAAAATGGCCATTTTTTAATTTAATTGGTGCCTGATTTAACTGCTAGACTGATAACTAGGGCCATTATTTGGAAGAGAGGGGAGGTCAAAAAATCAAGATAGTGGCCAAAGATTGAAGCCCAAACCTTTTTTTGCCTATGTCATGGAAGACTCATCCCCATTAGCCTGCACCTGTGTTCAATAATAAAGAGACACAGGCAGAAAGCATCCTGCAGCCTCAACGACTCTCTAAAAGGAGGCAAATGACCAGCTGTCTGCAAGGAGTATAAATCCTTCCATTCCCCCACCATCCGGCTGGAGCTGAAGAAGCTTCTTGGTTGAGAAGTGAAACGTCTTCAAAGAAAAACAAGAAAGTCCAGTTGCCTATAGAAAAAGCACCTTTGGGACAGCCATGACCTGAATGACTGAGAATCTCCATAGACATATGTCATGAAAGCCACACACATATATAAAAAAAGAGCAGAGTTTTGAGTGGACAGTCAAGGCTACTATGTTTTTTGACCTTCTCCCAACTTTGAACATCCCTGTTGTTAATCACTGTTAAGTAGAGGAAACATATGATGACCACAGTGGACATTCTCCTCTGGTTGCTAATTTTAGGGTATTCATTTGTAAATCTTTAAATGGGATAGAATAGAATAGAATAGAATAGAATAGAATAGAATAGAATAGAACAGGAAGGGACCTTGGAGGTCTTATAGTCCAGCCCCCTACTCGAGCAGGAGAACCTATACTATCTCAGACAAGTGACTGTCTAGTCTCTTCTTAAAAACCTCCAGTGATGGAGCACCCACGATTTCTGGAGGCAAGCTGTTCCACTGGTTAATTGTCCTCACTGTCAGGAATTTTCTCCTTAATTCCAGGTTGCTTCTCTCTTTGATAAGTTTCCAACCATTGTTTCTTGTCCTGCCCTCCGGTGCTTTGGAGAATAATTTGACTCCCTCTTCTTTGTGGCAGCCCCTCAAATACTGGAACACTGTCATCATGTCTCCCCTGTTTCTTCTTTTCTTTAGACTAGCCAAACCCAAGTCCTGCAGCCGTTCTTCATATGCTTTAGTCGCCAGGCCTCCGATCATTTTAGTTGCTCTTCTCTGAACGTTTTCCAAGGCCTCAACATATTTTTTGTAGTACGGTGACCAAAATTATATTGCAGCATTCCAGGTGTGGTCTTACTAGCGTTTTATAAAGCGGTACTAATACATCGTGTGATCCTGATTCGGTGGCTCTCTTTATACAACTACGTACGTTATGCTCTAAGAATCTTTTAAAATCTTGTCCAAAGGAAGGGTTCCTTTGAAGAAGTCCTTCTTCACAGGGCTTTCTCTTGTGCTCCTCTTAAATCATGGAATCCATTCCCTTGGGAATAACGACGAGCTTCTATTGGCTCTGCCTTCCAAAAGAGCAGGGACGGCAGAAGCTTTTCATTAATTTTAATGAACACTTTTTAACATTTCTGTTGTGTCGTCTATATTTTAATTACTGCTAGCTGCTTTGAGGGCTTGTTTAGGTAGAAAGGAAGAATATAAATCAAAGCCCTAAATAAAGGACAGAGTGGCAAAGATTTCCACTCCGCTGAGAAGCTGAAGCAAAACTAGCTGCCAAAAAATATTTTAGGGCAAGCTACTGTAAGATTGCTATCGGGCGTGCAGTGGCTCAGTGGTTAAAGATGCTGAGCTCTCAGCAGGAAACTTGATAGTCCAGGTTTGAGAGCCAAGCGCCATGCAACGGGGTGAGCTCCAGTTATTTGCCCCAGTTCCTGTCACTTAGCAGTTCCAAAGTATGCTAATGCAAGTAGATCAATAGGTACCACTTTGGAAAAATAGGTTGACTCCCTCTTCTTTGTCACAGCCCCTCAGATATTGGAACAATGCTATCATATCACCCCTAATTCCTCTTTTCTCTAGACTAGCCGTACCCAGTCCTTGCAACACCATCTTTGGTTGTGTATGGATTTGTGATCAAATCGCAATCTCTGGTCAAACCCATACCCAACCAAGATTGAGGTGTTGGGGAGAAAATCAAATCAAACAGAGGTACGCAGAAAATTCCTATTCTATCTACTCAAGAGGGAAATGGCACTTCCAAACAGGTGAGCAGGAAAGTCATCGTTATGATCCTAACATAAATTCTTCAGACTGGATGCAGAACCTAGAGTAGAGTTGTCCATTAGCTTCCAACTGACTCTTCAGGGCCATTTGGACTATCTTGTCTGCTCAGTGATCTTTCCAGAAACTAAGGTGGAGACAAAAATGTTCATTTGAAAAGTCCAGACGAAGGAAGGAAGGAAGGAAGGAAGGAAGGAAGGAAGGAAGGAAGGAAGGAAGGAAGGAAGGAAGGAAGGAAGGAAGGAAGGAAGGAAGGAAGGAAGGAAGGAAATAAATAGTTTCAAAATTACCTTTGGTTAAAATCCCCGCCACAATTTTTCAAATGATTTAATACTGCTGTTCATAGAATAAAAATGAAACCTTCATAGAGTCAAGTTCAACTCCTGATAACTTCATGAATGTATCCACATTTGTTTTTTTCATTAACAACAGTACAGATGTAGCTTGCCAATTTATTTATATTTTCACCTCCACAATTCAAGCTGGCAACTTCTTGCGATTTACCCTTCAAGAGCTAACTAGTTTCACCTTTCTGGGACCAGCCGAGATTTGGCTTGGTGCTGACAGTTGTGATATTTTCACGTAATTATGTATTTAATATATTTGTTTGTTTAATTTTAACTACTGTTTCTGGACGTGGGGGGTTGCGCCAAAGAGATAGGTAATCGCTATCTTTGGCCATGCACCTTAAAGGCAACATTCAGGCCACTGCCAGACTATATTAAAAGATATTTTTAACGTAATAAAATGGATGAACGGATGGATAGATGGATGGATATTCGGGCATATGCTAAAAACCCAAACAAATCAAAACTGACATTCTGTTTCTAAGTTCTGATCCATCATGGAAAACAATTTTTAGGCTAGAGCCGTAAAGCTACAGATAAGCCCATCAGCTTGAAACTTAAAATCTGTCTTACTTCTGAAATGAAAGAAAATCACTGAAAGTTTGTATCCACAAAGTAAGGTCAGTAAATCAATTGAGCAGAAGTTCTTTTGGTAGGAACAACATGGAAGTGGGAAATGATTCAAGTCATATCTTCCTTGAAAAGCTGATGGCAGTTTAGAGGGAAGGGGCCAGATTAAGCTGCCGAGACCCATTTCTTCTTAGAACAAAGCCAGATCTTGAAGACCATCCAGAGGTTGAAGAAGATTGGAGCCATCTGAATCTCAGCGTGGATAGTGTTCTGTAAGGGAGTTGCTGTGACAGACAAGGTGCATCTAATGCAGGGGTCTTCAAACTTGGCTCTTTTATGACTTGTGGACTTCAAATCCCAGAACTCCTCAGCCGGCGTGCCAGGATAATCTATTTCTAACTTTTGGGATGATTTGGGATAGATAAGATGCCATGGTAAATTTTCTATGAGTAGATTACAATAACAGCTGGTTAATGGAGAGTTTTGAAACTTTAATTTTGTTCTGTTTTATTATTAGTGTTCTTACTGTTAACTACTTTGTTATTCAAACACAGAGAAGACAAGTCAGACAGTTGCAAACAGAATAGAATAGAATAGAATAGAATAGAATAGAATAGAATAGAATAGAATAGAATAGGACCTTGGAGGTCTTCTAGTCTCAGACAAGTGAGTGTCTAGTCTCTTCTTAAAAAGCTCCAGTGATGGAGCATCTACGATTTCTGAAGGCAAGCTGTTCCACTGGTTAGTTGTTTTCACTCTCAGGAAGTTTCTCCTTAATTCCAGGTTGCTTCTCTCTTTGGTCAGTTTCCAACCATTGTTTCTTGTCCTTCCCTCTAGTGCTTTGGAGAATAACGTGATCCCTTCTTCTTTGTGGCAGCCACTCAAATACTGGAATACTGCTATCATGTCTCCCCTATTTCTTCTTTTCTTTAGACTAGCCAAACCCAAGTTATATATATTGTTAAACTACTAAGTATATATATATAGTATTTATATAAACTACTAAATAGACTTAGTAGTTTAATAATTTAGTAATGTATTAATCAGTATTCAACTAGAGGGGATAATATGTGTATAATATGTTTTTATGCACTTTTTTAATGCTTTGATTCTTTTGTGTTTTGTCTTTTTTTTCCTTTTTGGTCTTTTATGCCAGCCCCAAATGTAATAATATCTCCCCAAACTTAAACTGCTTAACTTCCATGATCCCTCTGCCTCAAAATGAGTGAAATCCTTTGGGGGTTTTTTCCCCGCACAAATGTACAAGCACCCTGAAAAGAGAGAATTCTTCAAAAGTCTGTCTATCTTCCTGAACCAAACTGAAAAGAATTGGTTTCTAAATTCCTGGGTTGTGATACAGCTGAGTGAAATCAGTGGGTGTGCCATGGATCGGTGGAATCTGGCCCAGCTTTCAAAAAATAGCTGATCGATCCAGAGGAAAAAAGTGCGAACTGAAGAGATTTGAATTCTGAAAGAGCCAGGGCCTTCAGGCTGCTTTGTAAAACAATTTAGCAAGTACTGTACAAAGCATAAAATAAAGATGTCACTTCATTTGTATGCAGCGTGATCAATCAGATTTTTTTTTTTAAAAAAAAAAATATAAGAATATTAGAATCTACTTTTCCAAACGCTCTGAATAAAACTGACACTTTCCATTTACCTGTTTCAGGAGCTTATTTGCAAGGCTTATGTTATTCTCTGTAACTAAATCCACAAGAGTTGTTCTCATGCAAGAACAACAACAACAACAAAATAATAATAATAAATGGAAGGTACCTTGGAGGTCATCTAGTCCAACCCCCTGCTCAGGCAGGAAACCTTATACCATTTCAGACAAATGGCTGTCCAGTCTCTTCTTCTATGTGTTGAGGATCTGCTATTATTTCCCCCAGAAATCGTGGGCACTCCATCAATGGAGATTTTTAAAAAGAGGCTACACACTCACTTGTCTGAGATGGTATAGGTTCTCCTGCTTGAGTAGAGGGCTGGACTAGAAGACCTCCAAGGTCCCTTCTATTCTATTCTATTCTATTCTATTCTATTCTATTCTATTCTATTCTTCATTCCACTATTCTATTCTATTCTATTCTATTCTATTCTATTCTATTCTATTCTATTCCATTCCATTCCATTCCATTCCATTCCATTCCATTCTATTCTATTCTATTCTATTCTATTCTATTCCATTCCATTCCATTCTATTCTATTCTTAGAAGTAAGGATTTATAATTGTAGGAAAAAGGTCAAGTAAACAACACATGTTCAGCCTTAAAGATTGCACTTATTTTGTGTCCTTTAAAAAAAAAGAAAAACTGATAGCCCACGTTCTGATTCATCCTTTCTCAAATTTATTAAGACTCATTGCTAAGTAATTATGACTTTTATAGCATTAAATGTCTTGGTTGTGGACTGAAATATATAATCTGTTTTTTTTAATGAATATTTTACCAGGAAGGTTTGGTTAATTTTAATTCTGCGAAGTACTCCATGGTTTACGCACATCTACACATTGTATGAAAATTCATTTTCTTTGCTTCAGGAAAACACTTTTGTACTTAGCATACAAAATGAGTCCAGCTCAGCTTCAGGTCTTTACAAGAAAAAAATGATTTAAACATTTTGGCAAGAGTCTGGTAGGGAATCTGTCACTGTGCTGTTTTATAGTTAATGCAATTACACATTGCTATTGTTAATTGGCTATGTAAGACAGCCTGAATAAGACCGAGCAAGTCATTTTGTATTCATTTTATGTGCACTGCAGAGATGAACAAAAATGGGGGAGGGATAGGATTGATATGGTATCAGTCTGGAACAAAATCTTCAAATGTTCAAAATTATGGAGCAGGTCAATATTAGTTCTAAATTGAAACGATTCAATTGCTCCTCTCTTTCTACCTTTTCTTTTTCTTTTTCAATTACATTTTCAACAGGAAATTACGGAACAGGGTCAATATTAGTTCTAAGTTGGAAATATTCCATTTCTCCCCTCTCTCTTCATTTTTCAATTATATTTTCAACAGTGGGGAAAAAAAACATTTTATGTTTCACTCACGGTAAAAATGTTCACCTTGGTATCTGAAACTGACTCTCATTTTAACATATGGAAAAACGTAGAGTAGTAATAAAACTGTTCTGCACTGCAGAATTTGTAAAGAACATTCAACTAACATTTGTAAAGAACATTCAACAGTGAGTTAGATCAGGATCACAGTCCTTCAATTTTTTTTCCTCTTTTTCTCGTGATGTACAGGCAGTTCAAAAGGTGAGAGTTGACAAGTTCTATTAAACTAACACATGACATGAAATGTCCCCATTATTTATTTATTTATTTGTTTGTTTGTTTGTTTTTTTGCAGAAATCCATACTTTTCCAATAGGCATTCCAGGTGCAGCATGTCAAAACTTCTCAGAGATAGACGCATGCCACGTTTTAAGCTAGAATTTAACCATCTATGAACATCATTAAACTTTAAAAGGTGACACCAACATCCCAGAACACAAACTCAGGAATAGCCAACATCCCAGAACACAAACTCAGGATCCAAAAAGATCTTGACAAACTCGAACAATGGGCCCTATCCAACAAAATGAGTTTCAACGTGGAGAGAAGCAAAGTCCTACACTTAGGCAGGAAAAACCAAAGGCACGAATACAGATTGGGCGAGACCTGGCTTAAAAACAGCAATTGTGAGAGGGACCTTGGAGTCCTAGTGGAAGATCACTTGACCATGAGCCAGCACAGTGTGCAGCAGCAACTAAAAGAGCTAATACAATCCTGGGTTGTATAAACAGAGACATAGAATCAAGATCACACAAAGTACTAATACCGCTTTACAAGGCCCTAGTAAGACCACACCTGGAATACTGCAGCCAATTTTGGTCACCATATCACAAGAAAGATGTTGAGAGTTTAGAAAAAATTAAGAGAAGAGCAACTAAGATGATCAAAGGCCTGGAGGCTAAAACATACAAAAAATGGCTGCGGGAGTTGGGTTTGGCTAGTCTAAACAAAAGAAGAAATAGAGGAAACTTGATAGCAGTGTTCCAGTATTTGAGATGCTGCCACAAGGCACAAGGGGCCAGGTAGTTCACTAGAGCACCAGAGGGAAGGACAAGAAACAATGGTTGGAAACTGATCAAGGAGAGAAGCAACCTGGATTTAAGGAGAAACTTCCTGACAGTGAGGACAATCAACCAGTGGAACAGCTTACCCCCAGAAATCGTGGGTGCCCCATCACTGGAGATTTTTAAGAAGAGACTAGACAATCACCTGTCTGAGATGGTGTAGGTTCTCCTGCTTAAGCGGGAGGCTGGACTAAAAGACCTCCAAAGTCCCTTCCAGCTGTATTCTATTCTAAATTCTAACTTCCACTCAAAAACTTAGTTCAGCCTAGCAATAATTCCCCACTGTAATGATGACGACATTCACTTTCTGTGTCTTCTCTGCCCTTCAGGTCCGTCAACACAGCTTGTGACCTTGTCCCATTCTACTCAGCATTGTCCATTGTACAATCTGCATGGATTCAGTCAAGTAAAGAGGACAGGGGGAACAACCAGGAGACAGGAAATAAATTGTAGCGTCGAAACTGAAATTCCATGAGAAATGAGACATTAAAAAAATATTAAGAAAAATGAACGTTTGCCAGTCTCCCCAGAAGTTGATGGCCATCAACTGAGAATGTTCCCCAATTTAAAAGGAAGAACATATAGCCTGTTAAAATATAACAACAGATGAAGCAAACTTCTTCATAGAAATTGGAAATTTTAAGCTTACAGTTCCTTCACCTGCCATAATACACACTAGCACAGTGGTTCTCAACCTGTGGGTCGGGACCCCATTTGGGGTCGATCGACCATTTCATGGGGGTCACCAAGCAAGGCTGTCCGCCATTTTTTTGTCTGCCATTTTTTTTGTCCGCCATTTTTTCCCCCTTTTCCGGCGGGTGCCTTACCTCCCTTGGGCTGGGCCAGCTGGTGGTCGGCCTGCTCTGTCTCTGCCGCTTGCGAGCTATGCCTCAGCCGGTGCAGGGGGCGGAACCACGCATGCGCAGTGCTCCCGGGCAGGGAAAGTCCTCGACTTACGGCCGGTTGGGTAGTCCTCGACTTACGACCGGTTTAGTCCTCGACTTACGACCGGTTTAGTCCTCGACTTACAACCAGTTTAGTCCTCGACTTACGACCGGTTGGGGTCGCGGCATTAAAAAGGTTGAGAACCACTGCTCTAGCAGCAACATGTGAATTTTCTGCACTATACTTTTTATAACCATATAAGCCTATTTCTTAAAAGTTCCATAATGTGAACCAAGTGGAAATTGTTCTGTAGATAAATAGAAATCAACCTGAATTAGTAGCCTTTCTGACAATAAAAATATTTGTAAAAATTCTTTTCTTATTTACTGTATTTTTTTTAAAAAAACTACACTATTATAGTGCTATGCTACGTTAGGTTGAAAAATATTAAAATTGTCCAGTAATCTTCATGGTTGAATGACGATTTCGTTGGGAAACTGCCAGCCAGGCTGGAAGCAGGAGTCAGGCAGGGAATTAGCCTTGAGTCCTTGTGCAACCACAAAAGACAATAATCCTGACTCACTCCAAGATTCATGAACTCTTACCTGCTTTTTCCCTAGGGCCGTAGTGGTGAACCTATGGCATACATGCCACAGGTGGCACGCAGAGCCCTCTCTGTGGGCATGCGCGCCGTCGCCCCAGTCCTAGGCCTTCAGCTGGGTTTTATAAAACCTTTTCACTTTAGGCCTCCGCTGCCATGTGCAAAAAAAAAGGTTCAATCAATCAATCAATTTCAACTTCTTGCGGGAAAAAAAATCTCGCAAAGTTGGAATTGATTGATTGAACTTTTTAGTCCCACCCAGTCTGCCATTATCACCACAGCCACGCCCACCCAATGGGCCATGCCCACCCAAGGGGCCACGCCCACCCGGCACCCGACGATACATAAGTGGGTTTTGGGTTGCAGTTTGGGCACTCGGTCTCTAAAAGGTTCGCCATCACTGCCCTATGGGAAGGCAAGCAGTTTGGGGAGAATTCTTATCCTATCCTATCCTATCCTATCCTATCTTATCTTTATTGTCTTTATTTAAGTTACAAGAATCTCCCCAAACTGCTAGCCTTCCCCTGGGAATGATCTGATAAGGCTTCATGGATTTTAGAGGAGATCAAGGTTATGCCTTGCAACTGCCAAGAATTCTAAGATAAGTCCCTGCTTGACACCACCATTCCAGCTTTGCTAGCAGCTTTTCAGCAATGTTGTTGTTAAAGCAGTCACCTGTTTTTAGCACAATTCTGTATCACTGCTACTCTACTTGCTCGAGCTGGGCAGCTGGAATGACTTTCCTGCCTTGTATGACTCCGTTTGGAGTATACACCACAGGCAGCATAACAGGACACAATGAGGTGGGGTATGATGGGATGTGCTAATATTAGCTAATAATAGTCTTATATGTCTTCACCAAACATACTTCTAAAGTTGTAACCTAAGATAATTGCATAAGTCTAAACTCTGTATGTTATACAAGTCTAAACAGCTGATGTTATACAATAATAATAAGACTACCCTTTATAGAACACATATATTTCTCCAAGTATTTTTAAATTAATTAACACTATCTCAATTTGAAACAACCAGTAAGTTAGCTGTAAGTCTAACCCTGAGATACTATCTAATCAAGTCCAAAGAATAACTACTTGTCAGTTTTAAAAAAAAGTTTACAGTAATACAGTTAGGAGCTAAAATGCCACAAGTTTCTAGTCCAATTAGCACTTAACAGATAACAATTCCTGTTAGGTCTCGTAGGCTAGTGCACAGAATTTGGCTATAGTACACAAAGCAATAATGAACTGTTCCAGAATTCTTATGAGTAGTGAATAAATGAGCAAGCTGCAAACATCTATATACTGCATATAATGAAGAGGGACATATTTCTTATTCAAAAGGCTTTGATAATCCATCTTTTCACCTAGGCCTTTGGCATGGGTGATACAGGTCCTCTTTTGGGCGAGAGGACAAAATTTTGCCATGTTTTATTCTTTCATTCTTCTTCATTGTGTACTATTTTATTGGTTTGTTTTTTAAGTTACACTTGTAAACTGCCCAGACCTGTTGGGAGTTGGGTGGTGTACAAATCAAATAAATAAACAAATATATAAGTATATATGTGAAGCTTATGGAGTTACAAAAAAAAAAAA
>NW_015388501.1:33034-59903 GCF_001527695.2 Protobothrops mucrosquamatus
TCCTCCTCCTCCTCCTCCTCCTCCTCCTCCTCCTCCTCCTCCTCCTCCTCCTCCTCCTCCTTAAGTTGCCTGCCTAGTTTGACTTGGGAAAAACTGCTGTAATTCCCCACTTCCATGGGAGACATATTATGAAGTATCCCAGGCATTTCCCCCTATGGCAAAACCTAAAATCTGGAGCAGTTTCCCATCTGAAATGCGACTGATGCAAGAATGTTAATTTTCCAGAAACTGTTTTAGTCTTCCAGAGGACCAACGGAGATGCATGAGACCTGGGATGGATGATTACAATTGTGCTTTTACAGTTTACAGTTATATGATTGTAATTTTTACCCTGGGCATATTATGCTTATATCTTTATTGCCAAGAGTCTTGCAATTGCAGCAGGCAAGAAATAAATACATTCCCCATCAAAATAAAAGGGGATTTGTGAGATAAGTCCTGATAGAGTTTTAATTCCTCAAAAATTAAGTGTATGAATTTGAAGGCATTTTCTTGAAGGTTTTAATGGTGCTTGTAATAGTCCTACTTTTGCCTTAACCATCTCGCTCTGCCTCCCAGGATGTAAAATTGAAGGGAAAGAAAGAAAGAAAGAAAGAAAGAAAGAAAGAAAGAAAGAAAGAAAGAAAGAAAGAAAGAAAGAAAGAAACAGATGGTAGGTAGGTAGGTAGGTAGGTAGGTAGGTAGGTAGGTAGGTAGATAGATAGATAGATAGATAGATAGATAGATAGATAGATAGATAGATAGGTGTGTGTGTGTGTGTGTGTGTGTGTGAGAGAGAGAGAGAGAGAGAGAGAGAGAGAGAGAGAGAGAGAGAGAGAGAGAGAGAGAGAGAGAGAGAGAGAGAGAGAGAAAGAGTCAGGAAACATCCCCACCACATCTAGAGAACCGTGGTGGTGCAGAGGATGGGAGGGGGGCAAATACCACTGTATTGTTTTAAAGCTGACCTGGCCCTTAATTAGTATCATCTACCCATAAACCCTCACTCCCAGAACAAGTGCATCCTGGGAAACCAGACCCCATTTCCTTTAGCATTTGGAAGGAAGCAGAAGCACCAGGACGAATCCACCCTAATCTGTGGCACGTGGTCATCTGAGGACAAAGCCCACATCCCATACACACAGCATGACAGATTTAGATTTATCTTTATTTGCTAATTTTTGTCTCCACCAGCAACTCAATACTGCTTATTTTGTACTCGGATTCTTATTGTAGGTATTTCTATTTTTTCCCGGTTTCACCCATCCTGTTCCTGTTCCTTTAATAAAGCATCCAGATCTATACAGACGGTCTGTTTTATTGGAAGATAAACAGATATTGTTTTTTTTTCTAAATTCTCTGTATTATCACTTAGGGTACATAAGAATTACCTTTGTGATTACTTTTTGGAAGAAACTGAATTTGGCAAAATCCTGCTATGGATTTTGTCCTGTATCGACTTCAAAATAGGACTCCTATTCTCAGATAGTCACTTGTCTTATTCTTTTCAGACTTCGAAGCACTAGTGAATGCAGGCACGCCTTCCCTTTTGCCCATTCCATTTCTTTAATCTCAAGAACAGTATTAGAGAAATATAAAAATATCGTCCCCGGGCATTGTATAATATGGAAAACACGGTTAAATTGAGGTACTGTACTTCCATTCCAAATCTGATTTTTTTCAGTCTGTAAGTTTATTAACACTTCAGTTTGCAGGATTTTTTTTTTTTTTAAAAAAAAGATGCCTGCATTATAATCCATATACACATTTTGATTAACTTCCCTTAGCACGCTGTTCTAATGGATACGTTTTTCCAAGTGGCTTTCCAATAATATAAACACCATTCAATGCAGAATCTTCTCTGTGTTTTTTTTCTCCTTCTAACGCGTATAAGATGACTTTCTAAACCCTGAAAATTTTCTCAAAAGTCGGGGGTCGTCTTATACGCCCAGTCGTCTTATACGCCGGAAAATACGGGTATTCTATTTTATTCCTTTACACATGTGGTTTGGCATATTACTCAACAAGTTTTCTCTCCCCCCCCTCTCTCTCGCTGAAACTCTATATTTTAACTGGAAAAGTTGGGGGTTGTCTTATACGCCCAGTCGTCTTATACACCGGAAAATACGGTATATCGAAGTTAGCTATTTTAACGTACACATAGAGAGAGAAGCAAACAGGAACTAAAACTATTTTCATTATTGGTTCTGCAATAAACATAATAATAATGATAATGATAATAATAATAATAAAGTTGGAAGGGACCTTGGAGGTCATCAAGTCCAACCCCCTGCTCAGGCAGGTAACCCTGTACCATTTCAGACAAAGGGCTGTCCAGTCTCTTCTTAAAAACTTCCAGTGTTGGAGCATTCACCGTTTCTGGAGGCAGGTTGTTCCACTGGTTAATTGTTCTAACTATCAGGAAGTTTCTCCTTAGTTCTAAGTTGCTTCTCTCCTTGATTAGTTTCCATCCATTGCTTCTTGTCCTGCCCTCAGGCGCTTTGGAGAATAGCTTGACTCCCTCTTCTTTGGGGCAGCCCCTGAGATATTGGGACACTGCTATCTTTCACATCTTTCAGTTCTTCTCCAGCTAAGCTGAAATGCTCTTTGAATGAATAAAGAAAAACAAAAACAAAAAATATAGTTATATTTGAAGATTAACCCCTTCAGACCCTGCTAATACATTACTCACCCACAACTATTTGGGAGTAATTGAACATGCTATTTCCTTTCACAGTTTGCACAATGATTCCTGCCATTCCTAGTGTTTTTTTAAAAAATGGGTTCGTATTCCTTTAAAGCGTCCTCTTTTATCTGCAAATTCATTATTGGTGAACATTAGCTCTTTGCATTTTATGGGGGGGGGAAGTATTTGAAGACAGATAGGGAAATAATTGTTTTCCGAGGATCAAAATTAGCAGTAGAGAGCTTGTTGTTTCAATGGCACAGAACAGGACTCATCCTGAGGCTGTTTTGAAGGAAAAATAGGCAGGAATATAAGAGGGGGAAAAAAGATGTTATTGTCAAGATCACGATGCAAGACTCATTTGCAACAAGTTATAGTTTTAAACTGGCAATGCAGGCAGCTCTCTGTAGACAAAAGATGTGCCCCAACAGATCAACTT
This sequence comes from Protobothrops mucrosquamatus, assembly GCF_001527695.2. NCBI lineage: Eukaryota > Metazoa > Chordata > Lepidosauria > Squamata > Viperidae > Protobothrops > Protobothrops mucrosquamatus. The sequence goes on from NW_015388501.1 coordinate 36,136, forward strand.
CAAAGTTAATAACAGAAAGGATGAAACTAGAACTAATTGCTAGATGCTTCTTAAGAATAACGGAGAGACATGTTTTGTTTCATATACAGCGCACAGAATATATCTGTGGGCTAATGAGAACCTATTCTTCATTATCACGTGAAGTATTAATATCCAGTTTTGGTTACCAACATTACATCTGTGATTGACAGGATGGTAAGTGAGGTGTCCTTACTAATGACTTGATATAGAAAACCTTAGTGAGACCACATCTGCAGACCACACCCTAGTATACTGCATCCAGTTTTGGTTAATACCTTACAAAAAGATATTGAGACTTTGGAAAAAAAGGCGCAGAGAAGAGCAACAAAGATGACTAGGGTCCTGGAGACTAAATATATATCAAGAATGGTTTCAGGAACTGGGTTTGTTTAGTCTAGAAAAAAGACAGACTAGGGGTACCATGATATCAGTATTCCAGTATTTGAGGGGCTGCCACAAAGAAGAAGGTGTCAACTTATTTTCCAAAGCACCGGAAAACAGAACAAGAAACAATGGATGGAAACAAATCAAGGAGAGAAGCAACCTGGAATTAAGGAGAAACTTCCTGACAGTGAGGACAATTAACCAGTGGAACAGCTTGCCTCCAGAAGTTCTGGGTGCTTTATCACTGGAGGCTTTTAAGAAGAGACTGGACAGCCTGTCTGAAATGGTTTATGGTCTCCTGCTTGAGTAAGGGGTTGGACTAGAAGATCTCTTTGGGACTCAGAGTTGAATTTCTGGAGTAGCTACAGCTTCTGAATCATCTTCAAGGGCAGCCCCACATATAGCATGTTATGGTAAGCCAGAGGTCTTCAAATGTGGCCCTTTGATGACTTGTGGACTTTAACTCCCAGAATTCCTCAGCCAGCATGCCTGGCTGAGGAATTCTGGGAGTTGAAGTCCACCAGTCATCAAAGGGCCACATTTGAAGACCCCTGTGGTAAACCAACCAGCAGTAGACTCAGGTGTGAATTACCTGAGAAGGGTTTCAGATCTGGGAAGAGGTGCAGCTGATGCACCAAATGGAGAAAAACAATTGCATTTTGCAAACAACCATGTGATGGAATACTTGCAGAAAAATCCAGGGATTGTCCCTTTCTTTCTTTGCCTGTGATGTTCTGACATATTTGAATGCATTAATGTCTTTTGATCAAGCAGTTTAACAGAATTTGTCTGTGGCTTTTGAAAAAAAAATGGAAGCAAGGTTTGAGGCAACGTAACACACTCAATTTTTAATCAGTTCTTTGTATGGAGATTTCCTGAAAGAGGCCTTTAAAGGTTTAGCAAATTCTTTAAACACACAGATACAAAACTTCAGAGTTGCAGCCACCACTTTCATTGTTCTAGATGTGGTTTGTAAGAAAATGACAAATCGTTTTATGGATGTTCCCAGAAACCTCCCTTGCAAAGTTCTGATGGATTTTTGTTTGTTATTTCAGCCACAATGATTGTTTAGTTTTAATTTGTTTCAATTGTGTCTTTGCCTGGGTGCTTCCTACGAAGTTAAGCACTTAAAAAATATTATGTAAGTAACATTTCAGAAAGATAGACATAGGACTTAAAGAGTTACTCTGGCTGAAGGAAAAGATGAGATTTTAAACAATTTTAAAACAATTTTCTTATCTTTCAATAACTGGTAATCTTATCCATGTACTTCAAACACGCTGTGACTGGAAGCAGAAGGAAAGATCTCATAAACTTATTAACCAGCTGGAAGCCTGCAGAAGAAAAGTTGAGAAAAAGTATCAGTACAGCTACACATTTCCAAACTGAACTTGAAGCTCAAAGAAAAATCTGATATAATTTGGAAAACGTTGGAAGGCTGACTGGTTTTTTTTTTTTTTTTGTAGGAAAACGAGAGAGAGAGAGACACGGAGAATTGTAAGAAACTATGGAGATGACATTAGGAAAGCCATCTCCGTTCGCAAAGGTAAGATCTTTGGCTTCCCTTGAAATCCCTTGCAGGATTGTTGTCAAGCAATTCACACAGTCTTAGGCTGCATTAACAGAGGGATAGAATCAAGATCATGTGAAGTGTTAGTAGCACTTTATATAGCCTTGGTAAGGCCACACTTGGAATATGGCATCCAGGTTTGGTCACCACGATGTAAAAAAGATGTTGAGACTCTAGAAAGAGTGCAGAGAAGAGGAACAAAGATGATTAGGGGACTGGAGGCTAAAATATCTGAAGAACAGTTGCAGTTGGGTATGTCTAGTCTAATGACGAGAAAGATTAGGAAAGACATGGTAGCAGTATTCCAGTATTTGAGGGGCTGCCACAAAGCAGAGGGGATCAATCTATTTTGAAGGCAAAATAAGAAGGAATGGATGGAGGAGAAAAACCAACCAAGAAATAAGGATAAATTTCCTGACAATGAAAAAAAATAATCAGCGGAAAGGGTTGCATGCAGGAGCTGTGGGTGCTCCATCACTGGAGGCTTTTGAGAAGTGATTGGACAGCCATTTGTCTGAAATAATATATAGGGTCTCCTATTTGAACATGGGGTTGGACTAGAAGAGCTTCCAACTCTGGTATTCTATTAACTCTGTGAGGTAGACCAGATCTGGAAACAGATCTGTAAATCTTATAAATGCCTCTCCCCCAATTTCCTCTTTATGGTGTGCAAGGGAATTGGGATAGAAAAAGATGCACTTTTCTGACATTTTTCCACTTCCATGAGCTCATCTGCTGCTTCTGCCCCTGCCTCTGTCATAAGATGGCTTCTCCAAGGTAGTTTCCATGGCTCCTATAGTAGTCCATTTTTTTGGAATCCAGGAGCAATGCACCACGGACTCAGTAGTGGGATTCAAAAACCGGAACAACCGGTTCTCTTATTGGACGCAGGCCTGGGCCTCCGAGGCCTAGAATAGACTTCTGGAAGTGGCATCCACGCACTTCCGGTAAGCCATTCTAGGCCTGGGAGGCCTCCTTCAGACCCCCGAGGCCTAGAACGGACTTCCAGAAATGGCATCCACGCACTTCTGGTGGGCTGTTCTAGGCTGGGGAGGCCTCCTCCAGGCCTCTGAGGCCTAGAATGGACTTCCGGAGGCAGTGTGCATTCAGCCAGTTCTCCGAACTCAGCAAAATTTAACTTCCAGTTCTGCCGAACCGGTGCGAACCAGCTGAATCCCACCACTGCACAGATTGTAGAATCAAAGTGTGTAAGAAGAGATGATAGAGATATCTGGTGATTTGAAAAAGGGACCTTGAATTGAGGACCACAGTTCATTCTATCTCATCTCTCCATCTTTCTTGTCCTGTGTTCATTTCTTGTGAACCAAACCGGACAGGTACAGACCTCAACAGATAGATAGAACTGCAGAAAAGATATTGAGGATCTGTACACTGCACGAACCAGAAAGAGGGCTGAGAAAATATCTACAGACTCCTCACATCCTGGACATAAACTGTTTCAACCTCTCTCCTCTGTAGAGCATTGCATGCCAAAACAATTAGACAAAAGGATAGCTTTTTTCTCCCATTCCATCACTCTGCTATACACCTAATTCCCACAGCACTGTCTTAGGCCTAAAGATATTTACTCATGTAGTAGGGCTGTATTGCTATTATCCTTCTCATCTTCTCATTTTTCTCATCTTTTCCTACTACCTTCTCCTATTGGTATGTATGATTATCATTCATTGTATCTTATGATTAATGATTGTAACTATGATCTATGATATATGAACTAACACTTTGTTATTTGTATGTACACTGAGAGTTTATGCACCAGAGACAAATTCCTTGTGTGTCCAATCACACTTGGCCAATAAAGAACTATTCTATTCTATTCTATTCTATTCTATTCTATTCTATTCTATTCTATTCTATTCTATTCTATTCTATATACTGCATCCAGTTTTGGTCATCACGATGTAAAAAAGATGTTGAGACTCTAGAAACAGTACAGAGAAGAGCAACAAAGATAATTAGAGGACTGGAGGCTAAAACATATAAGGAACGGTTGCTGCAATTGGGTATGTCTAGTTTAACGAAGAGAAGGATGAGGGGGGAAATGATAGCAGTGTTCCAATATCTCAGGGGTTGCCCCAAAGAAGAGGGAGTCAAGCTATTCTCCAAAGCACCGGAAGGCAGGACAAGAAGCAATGGATGGAAACTAATCAAGGAGAGAAGCAACCTGGAACTAAGGAGAAATTTCCCAACAGTGAGAACAATTAACCAGTGGAACAACCTGCCTCCAGAAGCGGTGAATGTTCCAACACGGGAAGTTTTTAAGAAGAGACTGGACAGCCATTTGTCTGAAATGGTATAGGGTTTCCTGCCTGAGCAGGGAGTTGGACTAGATGACCTCCAAGGTCACTTCCAACTTTATTATTGTTATTGTTGTTGTTGTTGTTATTATTATTCTATTCTATTCTATTCTATTCTATTCTATTCTATTCTATTCCATTCCATTCCAATTCCAATTCCCATTCCATTCTATATTCCAATTTCTATTCCATTCTATTTTAGTGTTTGGGGTCTGGACTCCTTTAGCTCTGAGATTCTTGCTAGAGAACTTCAATAAAAGAAGCTGAAAACTCCATTCTTCTATGTCTGGTGGTGTTTATTGACTTCTTTTGGCGCCAGGCTAGGACCTGTTTTGGAACCACATTAGTATACAAATCGAATTCAAGTTCAATTTTCTCATTTTCTTAAACCAAAATTCTTCTTATCCACTTTCAATCTTTCTAACAGGGGAAGATAAACCACTGGTAAGTAAATCCCTCCTTTTCCATTTCTTCTCTTGTAATTAAATTGGCTTTTTAAATAAATGGTTGCGATTGCCATGCATATCTGAAGAAATAGCTCAGTTCAGTTTGGATTACACCAGAAACAGCCCCGATCAAACCAATGCCCAGATACAAGAAAAAAATAAAATTTAATTTTTCGATGGGGATCTGTGGGAGAAAAATATAAATAATGACATTTTGTTTTCATTTTGCAGCAGGAGGGAATGAGAGACAAACAAAATCATTATGGGAAAACATAGGCTACTTTTCATAGCAATCAACTCATGGGTTTTTATAACTTGATCCTTTTAAAATCTGCTTTTAAACTGGCTTAGGCCTTTGTGGTTTGGGGGCAATATGTAATTACATTTGCTATAATAGCCACTGTCTTTATAATAACTATCTTTGGAGCACTCCCTCCCTCCCTTCTCTTGCTAAATTTCAGAGGGGTTGACAGGGGCAAAGTGGATAAAGTTAAGAGTTAAGAAGGATGAGGTTTGCGCAGAACACAATAGATGAGATTGTCAGGGATATGCTAATCTGAGTCACTGCTGAATCACTGAGTAGCCTGGATTTTGTTGGCCAAAACAGTTAGAATGGAATGGAGAATGGAATGGAATAGAAATTGGAATATAGAATTTTTATTTTTAGTAGTTTTTTATCATGAATATACCCGGGACTCGCATTTTTAAAATAATTTTAGATGTATGTGTATATGTGTATACATATGTGTATATGTCTCTTCCCTCCCTGATACAGCTGACAAAGTGAGAAAGAGCCTTTGGCCTTCCTAACGTACAAGCAGCCCAAGTTCGAATCTCAGAAGGGTATGGCTGGCTGATGAGAGTTAAGTAGCTCGAAATAGCTATACCAGTCTACCTTTAACTCTTTGTTAGCAATCCAAATTTAACATAAAAAATATTGTCGCAGTAGCAACTGCTGCCTGGAGATAGCCCTAGATTGGGCTGATACAGGCAAAATATTTCTTCTTCCCATATTTGGGCCGACAGGGTGCATCGTAAAAAGAACAGTCAAGGCATATCTCCTCCCTTGGTCTCTTCCCTCCCTGATATAGCTGACAAAGTGAGAAAGAGCCTTTAGACTAGAGGTCAACACAGCTACCTAACGTGCAAGCAGCCCAGGTTCGAATCTCGGAAGGTTATGGCTGGCTGATGAGAGCTAAGTAGCTCGCAATAGCTATACCAGTCTCCCTTTAACTCTTTGTTAGCTATCCAAATGTAACACACACACACACACACACACACACACACACACACACACACACACACACATATATATATATATATATATGTGTGTGTGTGTGTGTGTGTGTGTGTGTGTGTGTGTGTGTATATGTGTATGTATATGTATATGTGACTAGTAATAGAACTAAAAATTTGACTCTTGGGTGTATTCATGTCAGGACAAAATACTCACGACCACCAAGAGGAAATTTAAAATATTTAAAAGCAATTAAAAGATTAAAAGCAATTAAAATATTAAAATACAGGCAACCAAGCTTTCGTCGGGCTCTCCCGACATCATCAGGGTTGATAAGGCAGTTTCAGGGAGGGCTTATATGCCGCCTCCAAGTGCTTGCATCCGGCTACGCGACTGTGTGATCGGGCCCAGGTGCCTGCGCTCCTGCGCTCTGGGTGCCTTCTTTCTACCCGCGTGTAAAGGACTGGATGGTGATAAACAGGAAAGGGAGGTAAAGAGTTTACACGCGGGTAGAAAGAAGGCACCCAGAGCGCAGGAGCGCAGGCACCTGGGCCCGATCACACGGTCGCGTAGCCGGATGCAAGCACTTGGAGGCGGCATATAAGCCCTCCCTGAAACCGCCTTATCAACCCTGATGATGTCGGGAGAGCCCGACGAAAGCTTGGTTGCCTGTATTTTAATATTTTAATTGCTTTTAATCTTTTAATTGCTTTTAAATATTTTAAATTTCCTCTTGGTGGTCGTGAGTATTTTGTCCTGACATATGTATATGTATATGTATTTGTGTGCATGTGTGTGTGTGGATGGCTCTAGTTTGAGCTGATACAGGCAAAAGATTCCTTTCTCCCATATTTGGGCCGACAGGGTGCACCAAAGTCAAGATAATATATACATATATATATTACATGTATATACATGTTTTTTTTTTTACTATTTTTGTCTGATGGTTGCTAGTTTGTTTCTTCTTTCTCTTCTTTATTTTGTATTTGAACTTTGGAAATAAAATAAAAAAAATTGTGGGGAAAAAAATAAATTGTCAAAGTTGTACAATGGTGTGTCAAACGGGTGTTGGGAATGTAATCACTCTGAAGGCAGCCTTTATCACCTCTGGTGGACAGGAAAGACAGCTAAGAGTTATTGGGACCAAATACCTATCTGAATTCAGAGAATTCTTAAAAGAAAACGTACAATTGAAACCAGAGGTTTTTCTTTGAGGTTTGACAGATAACCAATTGGAGGGAAAAAAATAGATATTTTTAGATATGGCAACAGCAGCTAGACTCTTGCATTCACATAGGTGGGAAGACCCACAGATGCCACAATTGAAAAATGGATGGAGAATTAACAGAATTGGTGAAGATGGAAAAATTAACTAATTTTGTTAAAGAAAAGACTATGCCTAGCTTTATTTCTTCATGGAAATCACTTTTGGACGTTTGCTTAAAACCAAAATAAATGCTACACTAATGTCGGGATCCGAAGACTATAATTATTTATGATTGTAGAAATACTGTTTATTGTACAATTTTAGATCAAAATGTTAATGTATTTTATGCTTGTAACCATGTCAGAGAAAACTGGAAATGTCTCTTTTCTTACTTGTTTTCTTTTTCCTTATTCTTTTGCTCCCTCCCCCTCTCTATATTTTTTTTCCTTTTCCTTATTTTGTTTTTATGTTTTATCTCTTGTGGAAATTCAGTAAGGTACGTTAACAAAGCCAAATTAAGTAATATTAATTATTAATTGTTCACAGTTCACTCGTACACTATTCCCATGTTGTCTCATAACTTTACCCAGTAAAAATAACACAAAATCATACCATGCACCTTAGTGCATTGTTATGTCCAATTCATACTTCCTAGTTAGTCAAAGGTTGCCTTAACAAGCACGATAAATGGGGCAATCTGTCCAAACATTACAGTATTGTTTTGAGAGAAATAATATTCATGAGTTGTTTTTCACGAATGTTTAAACCAGTTCTAGGGGATTCCTTCTTGCTTAATAGCCTTCAGTCTGAATTAATCAGTTTTTTTTTTAAAAAAAGCCTTCTTTATTACTTTTTTTTTTATTAAAAGTTTTAAATAATTTTCCATACAATATCCCACTTCCCTCCCACCCCTCCCCCCCTTCGCTTCCCAGAGCTCGTTACAGGGTTATAAAAACAGAATCATAAATTAAATAACATTACCAAATATACTACAATGAAGTCTCATACATACTTTAACTCTACAAAATAGATAGATCTTTACACTGCCAGCAAAATAATAATATAATTAAACATTATTACTAAAAATAATATAAATTCATTGATAATAAACTATTAATAAAAAAGCCTTCTTAAGAAGCTTCCTTTACTACTACTCATCTCAATAAATACTGCCATGCTATATTTAAATACAGTATCTGTAATACAGATAAGCCTCAAGCTATTACTTAGGTGGACAGAATTTTAAAATACAATTACACCTTGCTTTTCTGAGCAAGTGGTCATAGCTGTTTAGCATCAACTGAATCTGGACACTAAATGGAATCAGACCTGGTTTGGATATCTGAGTGATAGAAGTAAAGGAAAGGTCTTCAAAAATTTAATATTGAAAGAGAAATTTAAAATTGAATTTGCTGCAGTGGAAATTTACTGATGTGCAATTAGGTGATTAATATTAACTGACACACCTTGCAAAATTATCTCTTAATTTTAACATATGTGTGATGTGTGATTTAGTATGTAGCAGGAAATATGTAGGAGGTGGTCGGAAAGAGTGTAATCTCATAGTACCTCAGCCAATGGGGAAAGAGGAGGGATGTGGGGGCCGGGACAGGGCTGTATAAAGAAGGGAATATTTTGGGCTAGAAATTTGGAGAGAACTAAGCTTTGATAGCTTCTCTCCCTGCTTATTGCAATAAACAAAACAAAAGGCCTTCACTGTGTGTTGGCTGGTTATTGGTCAGGTGAGCTTGCCTCTGGTCACAAAGGAAAGTAGTAAGGAGCACATAACATGAATGTGAGAATCTCAGAGAATCTCAAGGCAGAAAAAATATCTGCAAAAAAGGCAATGGAAAACTCCTGATGTCAAGACAATGATGCGATTTTTCTTGGATGCTACCAAGAGTTGAGTTTAACTCAACAATATCCTTATCTTTTCATTTAGTTCCTGCTTCAAACATTTAAACCTAGGTCTTTCTGTAGCTTTTAGAAGGATGATTAAATATTAAACCAAGATTGTCTTCAAAAGCCAAATCCACTGTAAGTGGTGGGATTCAGCCAGTTCGCACCAGTTCAGCAGAACCGGTAGCTAATTTTTTGTTGCCCAGGCCCAGAATGGACTTCCAAAAGTGGCATCCACACAGAGAACCGGTTGTTCATGTATTTGAATCCCACCACTGCTTTGCACTGATGTTCAAAGTTTCTGGATCATTTACCAATTCTGTTGTGAACTTTGCTCAAATGGTAACTGATCCGAGATTGTATGGATGATATATGTTTAAGAGGAGAGCTGGACAGTGTTATAAATTTCAGGCAGTTGTCTTTTAGAAGTATTTATCCACCACTTGTTGTGATTTTGTGCCAGCATGTGATCCCGGTAGTTAAGTCTGGGGAATCAAAGGAGGAGGAGGAGGAGGAGGAGGAAGAGGAAGAGGAGTAGTAGTAGTAGTAGGAGGAGGAGGAGGGGGGGGCCTGGAGAGCCATCAGAGTCAGAGGGAGGCTTTGATAAGCTTCAGGACTTACAGACTGATGAAGAGGCTGGTCCTTCCACTCGTGATCGAGCTGAGACCCAGCTGTGCTGGGAAACTGAGTCGGACTCAGAGGAAGCACAGCTGGAAGACCTCAGAGACGCTCGTACACATAGGCAGTTTACACGAGTAGGATAGAGGGAGGCAATAGGGCGACTCCAGGGGAGAAGGAGAAAGCAGTGAGAAGCCACGCCTTGGGGGCTGCATAACAAAAAGAGAATGTGTGGGCAGGGCTGGTTGCTGGAGGCAACCGTTTGCAAAGAACTTCAGAGTCAAGAGATCATGGTCTGTTTATTTTGTCTGTGAGTTATTTCCTGTTTGACTCGTGCTCTGTTGGAAAAGTGTTATGTTGCTTTTGTTTTTCTGGGACAATTATCAGGTCTGTAACTTAAATAAAAAGAGTTTATTTTCCAGTCTACTGTTAAAAGAGGGGTTGTCTTTGTGCAGTAACAAGGACGTACATAGGCTGGGACAGAACACCACTGTTGAGATTATAGTGAAAAAAAAATGATGACCAGCCGAGATATCAGTAAATTTTCCAAAACTTTAAGAATCCCTACACTGCAATTAATTTAATCATGCTTTTTTTTTTAAAAAAAAAATGCTGTGTTCAGGGTTTTTTGGTAAATTTCAGTTATTCAAAAATGAATAGAAAAAGATTTTCCTTAGTTTACAATCTCCCCAGAGTTAAATGCTCCGTATTTAAAATGATAGTCCAAGTTCAAACCGACAGATGTCCAAATGTTTTCATTTAAAAGGAAAGCTGTACATTATATTCCTCAAACAACTACCCTAATTCTGACTGAGATAATCCCGGCTTTTAGATTTAGACCTTTAAAAATTGCACAATGACATCCCAAAAGGGCATCTCGCAAACTGAACGCTTATACCGAAACTAGATCATCATACAAATGTGCTGGATAAAAGAAAAAAGTGCATTTTCAAAACAAAGTTGATGCGATATAGAAAAAAGGAAAGATTAAGAATACAAATTTGCCAGCAGGGAAAACACATGTGAAATATACTCAATTTAAAAAAAAAATCAAAAGAATTGTTGTTGGCATTTTGAATGTTAAGCTTAAGTAATTTCTATACATCTATATTGAAAACATATACTCGTAATTCATGTATAGAAACCTTAGATTGTATCACTTTCAAACGAAGTGGGATGGCATATTTAAATGTCTTTGTTCCTTTGTTCCAGTGTGTCTCTAGATTTCTCCTTAGTTCTAGGTTGCTTCTCTCCTTGGTTAGATTCCAACCTTTGTTTCTTGTCTTGCCTTTGGGTACTTTGGAAAATAGTCTGATCTCCCATAAAGATGAGGGGGTCAAACTATTTCCCAAAGCACCAAAAGGCAAGACAAGAAACAATGGTTGGAAACTAACCAAGGAAAGAAGCAACCTAGAACTAAGGAGAAATTTCCTAACGGTGATAGCAATCAACCAATGGAATAGTGTTGTCTTCAGAAATTGTGGGTGCTCCATCACTGGAGGCTTTCCAAAGGAGACTGGACAACCATTTGTCTGAATTGGGTAGAAGGTCTCCTTCTTGAGCAGGGGGTTGGACTAGAAGATTGCTGAGCTTCCAATTAGTTCTTATAAAATATTGTGAAGAAAAATTAATGTGGTGGGATCTTCTGCTAGAAATACTGTAGAAGACTTCCTTACTAAAAAAGATGGCTTTTATAATGACTCACACATGCTAATTTGGAACTTACTGCTGTGCATGGTGAATAAATGTTTGGACATTCTCAAAACACTGTGGGCCTAAAGAAAATATTTAAAATTTTAGAAATAAGGAGAGCAAACAAGATTGGCAAAACATTGCAGCCAAAGTTAAACCCATTACTGGATGATCACCATTGGTGATCTTCTCAGCAGACTTCCAACAAGCAAAATAAATGGAAGAAGCTGGATTTGCTTATTGACCCCAGCAAAAATGTTCATAAAATCAGGCATGGCCCACTTAATGACCACCTCAGTCCAAATTGGTGTCTTAGGTGAAGGACTATCTATATGCCAGGTTCTTCTGGCATAGCAGATCCTATTTACTAGAAATATAATCAGATTCTTCCCAGCTATGGCCTGTCCTGCAATCTGATTAAGACCAAACCACAGATGCTTTGGTACTTGCCTAGGGTCTGTTTGGTACTATGAGTATGAAGAAACTTGTGTACTGCATGCTGGAGGAAGTCTTCTGAGAAGAATGACATAAGATTTATAACAGTCAAACATTGCAACCTTAGATAATTACAGTCACTCGATCAAATAGTGTTAGAAATTCTGTTTATATAAAGTGTTGAAAGAAAAATCATCATCAGGGTTCAGTCCAAGCTGGGAATAAACAAAATGGAGACTACTTTAGAAAAAAAGATTGCAGTTTATTGAAGAGCAGAGCCAGACAGAAAGATGGCTCTGGGAAAGCTGACCACATGTTGCTGAGAGTGGTGGGTTTTTATACCTTCTTGGGCTTTTGAGTTTGTTTCCTGTTCCTGTTTGAGGCTTTGTATTTCCTATGTCATGTACTTTGACCTAAGTCTGAGTGTGTCCTTTTGGTATTGGTGGATTAATCCTATTATGTCCCCAAAGGTCATGTCTTTTAGAGTTTGGGTGGGGTATGTAGATTTTAGAGGTCTTTGTCTTCCTAATCTCATATCTTCTAGCTTCCTGGCCCCAACCTTCCTGAATGGATTGTTGAATTTGCATTTCTAAAAGCTGGCCTCTGCCTAGGGGGTGGGGCTGATTTCTGCGGGCTGGTTTCTGTCTTTGTTAAGCTCTTCCCCATTATTCCTTTGGAGAAATATATTCTGCTTTTTTAATATTCCCCAAAATATTTCTTTCTCTGGATTCTTCCCACAAAAGCACCACACAGAGCAAACAAAGAGTACAGTCACCATGTGATTTACTGCTCAACTATATAACCATAACAGGAAACAGGAAACTCTATTCAGAACAAAAGAGTATAGAGTATATACCATAGATCCAAACTTGTAAATACTGCCATCTATTGGCTGAATACTACTGTAGTTGTTTCATAGAAGTACATTTCAGCAATTGAATTCCAACAAGTAGACAATCATCTATTATAATACTTAATACTTAAGTACTTAAATTTCTGCAACCAAAGGAATTCGTTCTTAGCACACCTATCTAGAATATGGATGAAAGTAATAATTATCATCATTCATCATATAGAAAACCACAGACTTGTTTTTAAAAAAAGGTAGGCATGATCTTAACAGAACTAAAAGGGAATTTCAACTGCTCCTTATTTAAATGGAAGCCACAATCCTAGCTTTTTGTACACAGCAGAAGATTGAGAACGACAGTAGCTTCTACTCAAAGTGACCAGCCGTTTTAGATCAGCAGGCACCTTAATTTTCAGATACTCGCTTGCTCTGAAAAGCTTGAAAGCCACCTTGAAATTATTTTTGCCACTTATCAAGCTCTACAGGCACCTGCAACTTTTAGTGAGGGAAGAAAAAATTAAGACATGCTTAGAGGAACAGCACATTTTTCAATGCTGGTTATGATTATTCTTGAAATCCAGATTGGGATTCTGCATGGCTATTTTTTTTAAAAAAAGAAGAGTATGCAGGAAAGTCAGGAAACGAAATGAAATTTTTGCTAGATATACACGGAGCTATACATTTTTGATTTTGCTTTTAAGTTTGTTGCTGGATCTTTCTAAAGATTCTTTCTAAAGATCTTTTTAAAGCTAACACAGATGAAGAACAGTTACAGGAATTGGGTATATCTTGTTTAGTGGGAAAAAAGGGCCACGGGTAACATGATAGCAGTGTTACAATTTTTGAGGGGCTGCCACAAAGAAGAGGGGGGGTTCCACCTATTCTCCAAAGCACTTGGGGGCAGGACAAGAAGCAACAGATGGAAACTAATCAAGGAGAGAAGCAACCTGGAACGAAGGAGAAATTTCCTGAGAGTTAGTAAAAGCATTTGATGCTCACTGTATAGCTGGGTTGCAAAAGATCCCTATAACTAATTAAAGGTAGCAAAGAAATGGTGTATCTTCTTTATATCTTTGTTACCACTTTATGAATTTCTGTTGTTCTTTTTTTCCCCCGATATAAAAGTGTCCTATTTATCCTTGTATGAGTAGTTACTATTGCGGATTAAATGTATACAGATAGTCCTGAACTTACCACAGTTCATTTAGTGACCACTCAAGGTTACAATAGCACTGAAAAAAGGTGACTTATGACCAATGGTGGGATTCAGCCAGTTTGCACCAGTTCGGCAGAACCGATAGCTAATTTTTGTTGCCCAGGCCCAGAATGGACTTCTGGAAGCGGCATCCACATTGTTGTGATTCCTCGTCAGCCAGTGGACCCGGTACCTGAATCTGAGGAATTAGAGAAGGAGGAGGAGGGGCCTGGAGTGACATCAGAGTCAGAGGAAGGCTCTGAGGAGCTCCAAGACTTACAGCCCGGCCCCTCTACTCGCGCTCAGGCTGAGACACAGCTGTGCTGGGAGTCTGAGTTGGACAGTGATGAATCACAGCTGGGAGATATCCACGAAAACGCCTGCAAGAAAAGAGAGTAGGACAGAGGAATGCAATGGGGCGGCTCCAAAGGCAAAGGAGAAGGCATTAGGAAGCCACACCTTGGCTGCATAATAAAAGGGAAGGTGTGGAAGGTGCTGGTTGCCAAAGGGAACTATTCGTGTTGAGGATCGAGTTTCTGTGAACTGTGTTTTGTTTGCCTTGGACATTGACTCAGGTCTGTGAATAATAAAAGGGGATTGGTTTTTTCCTGAGGTTCCAGCCTGCTTGTTGGAAGAGGGGTTTCTCCTTGTGAACTTAACAAGGACTCACGTAGGCTGGGACAGAACACACATAGAGAACTGGTTGTTCACATATTTGAATCCCAGCACTGCTTATGACCATTTTTCACACTTATGACCATTGTAGCATTCGCTTGGTCAAAATTTGGATGCTTGGTAACTGATTCATATATATGACAGTGGCAGTGTCCTAGGGCCATGTGATCAGCTGAGAAGGAAAGTCTCAGATTCATTGAACAACTGTGCTACTAACTTAACAACTGCAATGATTCACTTAACAACTGTGTCAGGAAAGGTCGTACAATGAGGCGAAACTCACTTAACAAACGTTTCACTTAGCCACAGAAGTTTTTGGGTTCAGAGGCTGTTGTAAGTTGAAGACTACCTGTAGTATTTTTCAATGCATTCAACTGCATTGGAGGGCTTGTTGTCAATCATTCCAGTCTGTAGATACATAGAGGAAATGCAGATCAAGCAAGTTTTATCTGAATATGAAGAAAGAAAGAAAGAAAGAAAGAAAGAAAGGAAGGAAGGAAGGAAGGAAGGAAGGAAGGAAGGAAGGAAGGAACGAACGAAGGAACGAAGGAACGAAGGAACGAAGGAACGAAGGAACGAAGGAACGAAGGAACGAAGGAAGGAGATAGCGGGAAGGAGAGTGAGGGAAGGAGGAAGAAAGAAAGGAAGGAAGGAAAGAAAGAAAGAAGGAAGGAGAGAGGGAAGGAAGGTGATAGCAGAAAGGAGAGGAAGGAAGGAAGGAAGGGGAAGGGAAGGGAAGGGAAGGAAGGAAGGAAGGAAGGAAGGAAGGAAGGAAGGAAGGAAGGAAGGAAGGAAGGAAGGAAGGAAGGAAGGACCTTATCATCCCCAAGATGAGTGGTGCTTGCCACTTTAGTTAATATATGAAGCCTGACACGTGCACCAATCTTTTTGTGGTTTCACAAAAGTATATATCCTCTGTTAGTCCTAGAGTAATCCGTCCTGAAATGTATGAGCACCAACATCCATAAGTCACAGGAGGTTGAAGAAATATGTGCTGCTGCACGTTTGTTCTTCAGAAGAACATGAGGGGTTTTTGGTTTGTTTGTTTTCAAATAGATCATTCTTTGGAATGACACATTGTTTGCTTCCTACAACCACAGTTAATCACTTGGTTACTCAGGGACACTTTGTGATGCTCTTCTTGATGCTACTGTACGTACGATAAGTATCCCTATGGTTTTATGCACTATACGTTGAAAGAGAGAAAGAGAGAGAGAGAGAGAGAGGAGAGAGAGAAGAGAGAGAGCGAGAGCACGAGAAATTCGGAACAAAATAGTTATAGAAGTATATAATAAGAAGAGAAGTTAGGAAAACTAGACAGTTTTGTCATCAAGATACATACTGTTATATAAAAGTCAGACACTCAGAATGCCTTACTACTACAACATTGGATGAACATGTTTGTAAATAATTCAGCAAATAGTTTAGTGGATGCTAACTAGGATAATATAATATACCATCCTCAACCTTTCTCACAGACATATGGACACATGTGTAGATGTCTACCAGGGAGGGAGGGGGGAGGGGAAAAAGTGATGTCATATCTAGGTAACATATCTAGGTAACATCCCCGAGCACAAAGCACAAAGGGTGTCATTTGCATCAGTCGTGGCATCCCATTGATGTAAATTGCACACTTCTGTCGTTTACGTGGCGACAACATAACTAATTATGTTTTTTTACAAAATGCCTGTGCTCTAAAGTACACCCCACTTTGTACAATTTAAGCTGACAGAATGGGGGCGAAAGAAGAAACGGACTTATCACCCTGTTGAATGAAAAAGAAAACGTGCAGATATGGGACACACGGAATACTGCTGTAGGCCAGGCTGGCTGCGGAATTCAGGAAACTGAAGACCACGTAGTTTAAGCTGTTGAGGCTGAGAAACACCGCTCTAGGCAGTGGTGGGATTTGGCTGGCTGACAGTTGAATGAGCAGAAGGAAATAAATTCAGGACATTACTAATTCGACTTACATTGGTCCCAACATTTAAGTCCTGTATTATTTGACTGCAGTCTTCCCCACCCCCACCCCCAAATAATGCTGGGTTAGCAAAAGCCATGCTTGAAAGTTTCTTAGAAAAAAAAATATATATCTCAATGTACAGTGCTGAGAGTGGAGAACATGCATTGAAAACAAGAGTAATATTTAGGTTAGCTCCATGTGGCTCTTGATATTTTAACCTTTTTTTTTAAATAAAGCTTATCCTTACCTAACTGGTATCCTTACCATGTGGCTTATGGAAGTGCTTTACCATTTTCCTTTGAATTTAATTTAATTTAATTTAATATTTTAATTTAATTTAATATTTTAATTTAATTTATTTTATTACTTATTTTATTTTATTTTATTTTACTTTACTTTGCTTTGTTTTATTTTACTTTATTTTTAGTTTAGTTTAGTTTAGCTTACATTATTTTATTTTATTATTTATTTTATTTTATTTTACTTTATTTTTATTTATTTTTAATAAAGCTGCTCCTTACCTAACTGGTATCCTTACCATGTGGTTTATGGAAGTGCTTTACCATTTAATTTAATTTAATTTAATTTAATTTAATTTAATTTAATTTAATTTAATTTAATTTAATTTAATTTAATTTAATTTTTTAATTTAATTTAATTTAATTTAATTTAATTTAATTTAATTTAATTTAATTTAATTTTTTAATTTAATTTAATTTAATTTAATTTTTTAATTTAATTTTTTAATTTAATTTAATTTAATTTTTTAATTGAATTTAATTGAATATTTTATTTTACTTTATTTTATTACTTATTTTATTTTATTTTACTTTACTTTACTTTGTTTTATTGTACTTTAGTTTTAGTTTAGTTTAGCTTACTTTATTTTGTGATTTATTTTCTTTTAGTTTACTTTATTTTTATTTTTTTTAATAAAGCTTCTCCTTACCTAACTGGTATCCTTACCATGTGGTTTATGGAAGTGCTTTACCATTTTCCTTTGAATTTAATTTAATTTAATTTAATTTAATATTTTATTTTACTTTACTTTACTTTACTTTACTTTACTTTACTTTACTTTACTTTACTTTACTTTACTTTACTTTACTTTATTACTTATTTTATTTTATTTTACTTTGTTTTATTTTACTTTATTTTTACTTTATTATTTATTTTATTTTACTTTAATTTAATTTAGTTTACTTCATTTTATTTTACTTTATTATTTTATTTATTATTGTTTATTTCATTTTGGAATTGGGTGGATTTTTTTTCTTTGCTTTGTTTATTTTTTTCAGTTTTACTTTTCAGTCTTCCCAATGGGCGTAGGTTGCCCTCCTGCTCACTATTCAAGGACCAAGCAGGTTTAGTCACCCCCTTCACCCTTGTGCTGCCTCCTGCTGTAGCTTTTTTAAACAGGAAATTGCATTTCTGAATTCTATCTGCATCCAATTTTGGTAACCACGATGTAAAAAAGATGCTGAGACTCTAAAAAGAGTGCAGAGAAGAGCAACAAAGATGATCAGGGGACTGGAGGCTAAAACATATAAGGAACGGTTGCTGGAATTGGGAATGTCTAGTTTAATGAAGAGAAGGACGAGGGGGGACATGATAGCAGTGTTCCAGTATCTCAGGGGCTGCCCCAAAGAAGAGGGAGTCAAGCTATTTTCCAAAGTGCCTGAAGGCAGGACAAGAAGCAACAGATGGAAACTAATCGTGGAAACTATTTACCCATGTAGTAGGGCTGTATTGCTATTATCCTTCTCATCTTCTCATTTTTCTCATCTTTTCCTACTACCTTCTCCTATTGGTATGTATGATTATCATTCATTGTATCTTATGATTAATGATTGTAACTATGATCTATGATATATGAACTATCACTTTATTGTTTCTATGTACACTGAGAGTTTATGCACCAGAGACAAATTCCTTGTGTGTCCAATCACACTTGGCCAATAAAGAATTCTATTCTATTCTATTCTATTCTATTCTATTCTATTCTATTCTATTCTATTCTATTCTATTCTATATACTGCATCCAGTTTTGGTCATCACAATGTAAAAAAGATGTTGAGACTCTAGAAAGAGTGCAGAGAAGAGCAACAAAGATGATTAGGGGACTGGAGGCTAAAGCATATAAGGAATGGTTGCTGGAATTGGGTATGTCTAGATTAATGAAGAGAAGGACGATGGGGGGACATGATAGCAGTGTTCCAGTATCTCAGGGGCTGCCCCAAAGAAGAGGGAGTCAAGCTATTCTCCAAAGCGCCTGAAGGCAGGACAAGAAGCAACAGATGGAAACTAATCAAGGAGAGAAGCAACCTAGAACTAAGGAGAAACGTCCTGACAGTGAGAACAATTAACCAGTGGAACAACCTGCCTCCAGAAGCGGTGAATGCTCCAACACTGGAAGTTTTTAAGAAGAGATTGGACAGCCATTTGTCCGAAATGGTGTAGGGTTTCCTGCCTGAGCAGGGGGTTGGACTAGATGACCTCCAAGGTCCCTTCCAACTTTGTTACTATTACTATCAGTGACGAAAAGTCTCAGCAGCGCAACTTTTCTTTACCTCACCAAAAGGAAATGTGAATACATATGAATATATATGAATCTATCTCTCTCCCTCTAGATGGGCGCAAGCATGCTGAGTTTTTCAAAAGCAATCGCTCATTAATAATTCAGACCTGAACAGAAAAGCATCCAGGAAAAATTCACGATATGGAATTAGTTTGTT
The DNA here is from genome assembly GCF_001527695.2 of Protobothrops mucrosquamatus. Lineage (NCBI taxonomy): Eukaryota > Metazoa > Chordata > Lepidosauria > Squamata > Viperidae > Protobothrops > Protobothrops mucrosquamatus. The sequence goes on from NW_015388501.1 coordinate 55,384, forward strand.
CCCTGGAGATGAATAGTTCAACATCAGAGCAAATTTCTGACCTTTGTATTGGAACATGTGTAAAATCTGGGTCGGTTGACAAATCTCATATATAATGAACAAAGAAACAAGAAGGCCTATTGGGATGATGTAAAAATAATTTTCTATCCTTAGAAGAACCTTTGACTTTGACTACTTAGCTGACAGGTACTAGTAATGTCACTAGAATCCTTATGTAGTCACAAGCAAACCAAGTCCAACCTCTCTTGAATTTGATGGACCCTTATCTAACTCCAAGCAGGTGCTAAACATTAGCAATACAAGTTTAATGAGACCTTCACGTGTGGACCTGATCTTTCTTCCCTTACACCACGGGTGTCAAACTCGCCACGTCACATGATGTGTCGTGACATATTATGACTTTTTTTTTGCATTGCTGGAGCTGGGGTGGGCGTGGCCTCCGCATGATGCAACTGGCCCGCGGGCCGTCAGTTTGACTCCCCTGCCTTACACGCACTACAACTAAAGACACCCCGTGAGCAGAAATTGATTGTGAAAAACAACTCAGGCATGCTTTGGGAGAAAAGAAAGCGAGGGGACAATTGTCAGACAGCTGTCTCAGAAAGGAGACACCAGTTCTTTTCAGATTGTGCATCGGCACGTTCAAGGAACGGAACCGGCCTCTTTTTCGTTAATACATTGCATTTTGCTTGTCGAACAACCATTCCTTTTAGCAAGAAGTCACAGCTGAGTTCTCACCTGCCCAGCAACTTCTGATATCTTGATTTGTCTCTATATTTCATGCACCAGCAAAAAAAGAAAAAAAGAAGAAGAAGTGAGTTTAGAAATCAGACATTGAGATAGAAGATAAGCTGTAGTGGCTCTGATGCATGAACTGCATAAGGTGGAATGGCTTTACTGTTGAGAGCAATTGCTAGTAGCTTCTAATGACAATGTCTTGGGCTGAGGAATAACTCAATGCATCTCAAACAATTAAAGTTAATTGCTCCTGATTGTTCATATCCAGGGGAAGAGACCAGTTGTCCGTCTGAGTCTTGAACCCTTTTGGTTCTCACACTAGTTACAATATTGTTATGTCTAACTAAACTCCCATGCACATTACTCCTCCTCCCCCCCCCAGTATCATCTAATTCCAACTCTAATTCTAAGAGTAAAACATAAGAAGGAAAATGGCTGCATCTCCATATGTTGTCAAAGCAAGAACATGTAGTCCTGGACTTACGACCACATTTGAGCCCAACATTTCTGTGGCTAAGCAAGTTGTTAAGTGAGTTTTGCCCCATCTTATAACCTTTCTGGCCACAGTTGTCAAGTGAATCACTGCAGTTGTGTAATTAATAACACGGTTGTTCAGTGAATCTGGCTTCCCCATTGACTTTGCTTTGTCAGAAAGTTTCAAAAGTTGATCACATGACCCCAGGACACTGCAAATGTCATAAATATGAGTCAGTCGCCAAGCGTCTGAATTTTGATCCCATGACTCTGGGAATGTTGCAATGGTTGTAAAGTGTGAAAAATGGTCATAAGTCACTTTTTTCAGTGCTGTTGTAACTTCAAATGGTCACTAAATGCACTAAATGAATCATTGTAAGTTGAGAACTACCTGTAATAATAATAATAAGTGTCACCTATGCAAAGAAGCTGAAGAAACAGTGGACCACCTGGTAAGCTGCTGCAAGAAGATCGCACAGACTGACTACAAGCAGCAGCATGACAAAGTAGCAACAATGGTGCATTGGAAGATCTGCAAGAAATATAATTTGCCCGTAAGCAAGAACTGGTGGGATCATAAAATAGAGAAAGTCATAGAAAATGATAAAGTTAAACTGCTCTGGGACTTCAGAATTCAAACAGACAAGCACCTGCAACATAACACCCTGGATTTAATAATTGTCGATAAGAAAGACAAAAAAGTCTGGATACTGGACGTGGCAGTGCCTGGAGACAGCAGAATAGACGAGAAAGAACTGGAGAAGATAACAAAATACAAAGACCTGCAAATAGAAATAGAAAGACTGTGGCAAAAGCAAGCAAGGGTAGTACCAATAGTAATAGGTGCCTTGGGTGCAATCCCAAAACCACTGGAGCACCACTTGGACACCATTGGCATTGACAAATTCGCCATCAGTCAATTGCAAAAGGTGGCCTTACTAGGAACTGCTTCCATCCTGCGACGAGATCTATAATACCATCAAACATCCACATCCGCCTATCCCAGGTCCTTAGTAAGGACTCGATAGGTAGACAAAAAATGCCAAATCCAATCTGAACATCTGGCTGACTGTGCGATTAATAATAATAATAATAATAATAATAATAATAATAATAATAATAGTAATAATAATAATAATATTGGATTCTCATTGAATAACCTCTTGGTAGACCAAAAAGGTTGAGAAGTTTTGGATTAAGGGACTGATAAAATGATCTTTGTGATCAAACTACCATTTTTTGTGATTGATTTATCTTCAGAACTTAGACTTCAGGTCTAAATTTTATTTTAAAGGAGAAAAGTGACCCACCTGTTATTATAAATCTTTAAACTCAGCCACTGTCAGTAAGTTCCTATCCATTCCTCATTCCTCGCAAACACATATTTGTTTTGCACACAAATCAATCAGGCTGCCTCTAAGAAATTTGTCACATATATTTCTTACTATAGGATCGTCTCCCCCTGTAAATTTCACTATAATCTGTCTCAAAACGAAGCATTGTAGGGCATTTGTTATATCAGAATCTAAGGAAATGTAGTCTGGAAACCGCTGCACCAATTTTGAAGAAATGTGGGCACTGCTTCTTTTCTAAGTAACGATCTAACTTTTCTGTAATTTTTCTCTGTTCTGGTGGAAAATAAGTGAAATGTGGACAGATTTGTAGGGCATGAGGCTCAAATGTCCTTTTTCGATTTCTATGAAATTTGATATGCTTCCTCCACCTCTAATGTCCAAATCATTCTTCACGTTTCATCATTCTTACAAAAAAACTTGTTTTTTAAAAAAATCTATTTATTCTTTTTCTCCTGTGCTAGTTAATGAAAAGCTAGACTTCATTGTTCTTTTCCTCTGCTTCAAATCACACTACATTTGCCACAACTGAGGCAGGAATCATAACTAAGGGGTTACTGTAATGCAGGCTACTTACTCACTCCTAGCTACTTTGGTGGAAGACACTCCCTAATAAACTAAAGACACTTGAATCACTTGGGAATGTGATGGGCAATATATAAATTTAATAACTAACTAGCTAACTAGAAAGAGTACAGAGAAGAGCAACAAAGATGATTAGGGGACTGGAGGCTAAAACATATAAGGAACGGTTGCTGGAATTGGGTATGTCTAGTTTAATGAAGAGAAGGACGAGGGGGGACATGATAGCAGTCTTCCAATATCTCAGGGGCTGCCCCAAAGAAGAGGGAGTCAAGCTATTCTCCAAAGCGCCTGAGGGCAGTACAAGAAGCAATGGATGGAAACTCATCAAGGAGAGAAGCAACCTAGAACTAAGGAGAAACTTCCTGACAGTTAGAACAATTAACCAGTGGAACAACCTGCCTCCAGAAGTGGTGAATGCTCCAACACAGGAAGCTTTTAAGAAGAGACTGGACAGCCATGTGTCCAAAATGGTATTGGGTTACCTCAGGACTTGATGACCTCCAAGATCCCTTCCAACTTTTTTTTTATTATTATTATTATTATTATTATTATTATTATTATTATTATTATTACTACTACTACTACTACTACTACTACTACTACTACTACTACTACTATTACCTTGCATGACAATCTTTGCTATAAGTCCCAAAACAACTGCAACAACACAAAACAACAGAAAAAGGAAATAGAACCCTATACAATATATTCCCCAAAAAATGGAAACACCCAAGCAAACAAAATCCCTTTAAAAAATCCTAAGCAAACCAAAAGACCCAGCAACCCCAGAAGACAAAACAGGAGTCATCTACAACATACAATGTAATGATTGCAACAACCACTATATGGGACAAACAGGCAGAAGACTGGAAGAATGCAACTTTGAACACTAATTGGTCGTTAAGTCGGGGACTGCCTGTATATCCATATTATCCACGCATTTATATTTGGGCATATACCTACAATACTTTCTTGGAGATGACCTTTTCTTAGAATCACACTGTCAATGCTGCTAACATCGGATGTTTTTGCATTGACAACAGATGGAGATGGATTTTCTTCTTTTGCTTTTGCTTTTAGAGTTAGATGATGTTGGGGGGAGGAATGTGCATGAGAGTCTAGCTAGACATAATAACACTGAACCTAGTGTGAGAACCAAGGTTATTGAAATAAGAGATGATAAAGAATTGGCGGGCTGGAGAGCTGGAGGGGAAGCCCACGTTTCAAACTAATTGGGGAATGTGATTTATGACAGCTAACTGGGGAAGGGAATTGTGCTTTGATACTATGTGCTCAGGGGAGGGGAATTCAGTTTTTGGCTTCGATTATGTTAGTGCTGATATTATGCTACTCGAATAAAAGATCCTTTAA
>NW_015388501.1:62512-64519 GCF_001527695.2 Protobothrops mucrosquamatus
TCCTTCCTTCCTTCCTTCCTTCCTTCCTTCCTCCCTCCCTCCCTCCCTCCCTCCCTCCCTCCCTCCCTCCCTTAAACTCCACTGAAGATGTTACTTAGCCTGGTAATGAAATGTTTGGAAACCAACCCACAAGCTCGGAGAACAATCTTCACCCTCCTCCACGTTATTCTCCAAAGCACCAGAGGGAAGGACGAGAAACAATGGTTGGAACCTGATCAAAGAGAGAAGCAACCTGGAATTAAGGAGAAACTTCCTGATAATTAACCAGTGGAACAGCTTGCCTTTAGAAATCGTGGGCGCTCCATCACTGGAGATTTTTAAGAAGAGGCTAGACACTTGTCTGAGATGGCATAGGTTCTCCTGCTTGAGCAGGAGGCTGGACTAGAAGACCTCCAAGGCCCCTTCCAGCTCTATTCTATTCTATTTCTATTCCTACACTCGAGTTACAGTTAGTCATTCAGCTCTGTAAGAAGAGACAGAAAAAGAGAGAATAATTAAATTTACCATGTGATTATGAGCCTTGATGGCATAATATCAACTCTTCCTCACCCCCAAATTCATTCACAATTGTGAATGAATTTGGGGGTGAGGTAGATACCAATAAACAGGAAGGTTCATAGTTGCCTACTTTCTCTTCCTTCTGGGCTTGTAGCAAACATTCAGTAGACTTGGTGGTTTTGAAGCCAGTTGACCATCTCAATATGTAGACTATGCCCTAGCAGCAGGAACACTGTCAAAACAATTTCATTTTTTCTTTCTACCTTAGCAGAAGGAGAAGAGACAGATGAGACAAGATGAGTGAAACAAATTGGCTGCTTCAGATTCAGAGAGAAATCGGAACATGGGAAATTGCAGGATTTTAAATATCCTTTGTGAGGTCAAATAGGCTGGACTCCTTCCACTAAGCAGAAAAAGAACATTATTTTTTTCTGCTCAAAAGATTTTCAGCTGATGCTTGGAGCAATCATTGTCCACCTTGAGAGCAAAAATTGCACCTGGGTGCATGTGGGAAGGGATTTTGAGAGTAGTCTGTGTGTCTGTGTGTGTGTGTGTGTGTGTGTGTGTGTGTGTGTGTGTGTGTGTGGGCAGGTGTGATTGTGTGTTTGTACATGTGTTGTAGGGGTTTGTGTTGTGGTCAATCTCTCTCTCTCTTTTTTTTAAAATCAATTTTATGCAAGGCAATCCAGAGATAAATGATATAGGTTCTTTGCTTCTGAATGGGAAATGATGTGTTTCTCGGTGAAATAGGTGATTGTATAACAATGGTGTAAAATAACAACTATGAAATCGTGTTGTTTTTTTTTAAAGACTCACATTTGGGAGTTTTTTAAAAGATAAAGTTAGAGAAAGATCGGAGCGTATCTCAAATGTTTAGGAAGGTTTTAAGTATGGGAGAGATTGTTAATTCCATTAGTTTCTTTTCCACCCTTTGCAAGATCGGTTCGGCCTTGCTTCTTTTGCGCATTTGGCAATTGCTATTTTTTTTTTGGTGTGTGTGTGTGTGTATTCCAAACTTTGCATTTTTACATTTTTATTTTCATTGAAAAACACAGTACTCTTTTACTTTCAAAATTATTTACATCCCTAAGCTGCTTTTTTCAAAAGGCAACAGGACTTTGTTTTTTCCTTGAAGACATTTTGTTTCTCATCCAAGAAGTTTGTTCAAGAACTGAAGAAACTTCTTGGATGAGAAGTGAAACGTTTTCAAGGGAAAACCAAAGTCCAGTTGCCTTTTGAAAAAAAACAAAACAAAACACCTTTTGGCAACCATTACTTGAATGACTTAGGATCTCCATAGATATAATTATTTACATTTTCCTTCAACATAAATTTGTTGTTTGTCTTCTCTAATCTCTCCTCCCCTCCGCTCCCCTCTTTTCCCCTCCCCACTCTTCCCCTCCCCACTTTTCCTCTCTCCTCTCCTCTCTTCCCCTCCCCTCCTCTCTTCTCCCCTCCCTTCATCTCCTCTCCTCTCCTCTGTCCTCCCCTCCTCTCCTCTCCTCTCCT